>NC_142951.1:6333947-6338947 GCF_046866305.1 Octopus bimaculoides
ACGTGGGGTCCTAACCACTAGACGATCACGGCCACCTGTCTAATTGCTGCAAAGATGCCAGATTAGTTAATTTCAATCGCTTCTGTTCTGTCAGAGAAATGCCGTGTCAAAATGGACCAGAAGTTCTCAAACGTTTTGGGTAACCGTCCCCACCTCACGGCCACATAATACCCTCAGCGCCCCCTATTTTTACATATAAATAAATATTCTATATTTTACTAATGTATATATACTAAAGATCATTTGATATTTAATATTATATTATCTAATTTGTATACAATACTATAATAATATTATAATAAATTCATAGTGCCCCCTAATCCATTGCCTTCCTCCCAATGCCTCCTTTTTCTCTACCGCCCCCTTAACAGGGGTATGACAAAAGCGGCTGTGTGGTAATTAGCTTGCTTGCCAACCACATGTTTCCGTGTTCAGTCCCACTGCGTGGCACCTTGGGAAAGTGTCTTCTACTATAGCCCCTGGGCCGACCAAAGCCTTGTGAGTGGATTTGGTGGACGGAAACTGAAAGAAGCTCATCGCGCACACACACACACACACATATATATATATGTGTGTGTGTATGTATGTATGGGTGTGTGTATATGTTAGTCTGTTTGTCCCTCCAACATCGCTTGACAACCGATGTTGGTGTGTTGTGTTTACGTCCCTGTAACTTAGCGGTTCGGCAAAATAGAACAATAGAATAAGTGCTAGGCTTACAAAGAAAAAGTCCCGGGGTCGATTTGCTCGACTATAAAAGCGGTGCTCCAGCCTGGCAGTCAGTTTCCGTCTACCAAATCCATTCACAAGGCTTTGGTCGGCTATAGCAGAAGACACTTACCAAATCTGCCACGCAGTGGGACTGAACTCGAAATCATGTGGTTGGTAAGCAAGCTTCTTATCTCACATCTGTAATGCGCCATTATAGAAGTAAGATTGATATTTATTTTAATTTAGAGTGCGGCGAACAATGTGACCAACTCCTGGTTCGGAATAAAAAAAAAAGTCAGTAATCAAGGTTTTGGGAAGAAATGAAAATATAGAGCAAGGGAAATAATTCAGTGTCCTATATGATGATACGTTTGAAATTACTTCCCTTGGTCCATCTTTCAAAGTAACGGAATGCACACACGCACACGTCATATACTTTACCTTGAATCGATGGTTGTTTTTGCGATCCCTCGAACTGCTAGAAATAGCAGCGAAATTTACCTGGTCATGCGTGGCTGGAGTGTTTTTTGATCATAGGTCTACTGGAAAAAGACTAACCGTGGATTAAATACATACATACACATAAATGTCTATACATATATACATACATATAAAATCTATATGTATACATATACACACAAACATATATATACACATACATGTATATATAAATAAATACACACATACATACAGGTATGTATGTATGTATACATATATATATATATTATGTATATATATATACACACGCATATAAGTCTGTCTGTCTCTCTCTCTCTCTCTCTCTATATATATATATATATATACACACATATATATGTATATATATATATATATATATATATATATATATATGTATATAATTGTATATATATGCATGTATATACATACACACACAAACGTATATATATACGTACATAAACACACATTGACCGTTGGAAGGTTTGTTTACATAGGGATATAAAGGGGTCAACGATATTATTCCATGGGCTTTAGGAATAAGAACGCTAGTTTACATAGAAATATAAAGGGAGGGTGTTATTGACGTGATGCTACAGGTTGAGGCCGAAGACTTATTTGTGTATGGGGAGATAAGTCAAGTGAATGTTTACATATGCGTGCGCCAGCGCGCACACTCTCATGTTCAAACGTGTGCGTGTACGCACTTGCACATACACATATGCACCCATACACATATATACACACACCTATACATATGTACGTACACGCTCACCTACACATACGTGCCTGTACATATATACCTACATTCCTGTGTATATACAAGCATGTCAGTGTCCGCACACGCATACATACGCGTTGGGATATCTTGTTTTTTAGTGTAATTTTGCTACCTCTGGTAACTATTAACGTATTCAAATTATCGAAAGTTTTAATAACTGAGATAATATTAATATATACATAAAATAATATATATATATATATATATATATATATATATATATATATATATATACATACATATATATATATATATATATATATATATATATATATATATATATATATATATATATATATATATATACATGTATATACATACACATACGCACACACACACACACATATACACACAGATATGCGTGTGAGTGTATCTTTTTGTCTTTAATTGATTCATTTCTTTAGCTGTGGCCATACTGGAGCACCTTGGTGAAGGGTTTAGAGGGACAAATCGACCGCAGCACTTCTCTTTTTTTAAGTTTGGTACTTAACCTAGTGATCTATTCTGCAGAACCGCTAGCATACTAGGGCCGTAAACAAACCAGCATTGACTGTCAAAGCACACATGCAGTTACAACTCAAAAACAGAAACACACACACGCACACACACGTTTATATGTATGTATGTATGTTTGTAGACAGACAGCCAGCCAGCCAGCCAGCTAGACAGACGGACGGACAGACAGACAGACAGACAGACAGATAGATAGATTGATTGATGGATAGAGAGAGAGAGAGAGAGATGGATAGATAGATAGATAGATAGATAGACAGACAGACGGACGGACGGACGGACGGACGGACGGACAGACAGACAGACAGATTGATTGATGGATAGAGAGAGAGAGAGAGATGGATAGATAGACAGACAGACAGACAGACAGACGGACGGACGGACGGATGGATGGATAGATAGGAAGGTAGGCAGATAGACAGACAGACAGATTGATTGATGGATAGAGAGAGAGGGGGGAGAGATAGATAGACAGACAAACAGACAGACAGACAGATAGATAGACTCACACACACACACACATTCAAAACGCCGATATTGTTAAAACAGAATACATAATGGATGTGAACGTTCGTTTCCCACAGCATTCTTCCTCCGTTTGTCACATAACCTTGGGCCACACCTCGTCCATACAAAAGGACAAAACGGGGGAGGGGGGCAGCTTCTCGTATGACCACCTTAGAGACGGTGGGGGAGAGGGGGAGGGGTGCAGAGAGAGAAAGAGAAAGACACAGAGAAAGAAGAGAAGAGACAGGAATTCGGAGATGTCATTTGTAAACTGGTTTAGCAAGGTGAGAGTGGTTGTTGTTGATGATGATGATGATGATGATGATGATGGCCACATCATCAATAACAACAACAATAATAATAATACGAGCAACGCCAACGACAGCAGCAGCAGCAGCAACTACAACAACAAGGACAACGAGAACGCATTGTCGATGCAGACGGATAACACTTCGGAACGTCTTCTCTCTCTTCTGGTGTGTGTGTAGGCGCAGGTGTAGCTGAGGTCGACTTTGCCTTTCATCCTTTCGGGGTCGATAAATTAAGTACCAGTTACGCACTGGGGTCGATATAATCGACTTAATCTCCTTGTCTGTCTTTGTTTGTCCCGTCTATGTTTAGCCCCTTGTGGGCAATAAAGAAATAAGAAGCTTGCTTCCCAACCACGTGGTTCAGAGTTCAGTCCCACTGCGTGGCAACTTTGAGCCACGGTCTTCTACTATAGCCTCGAACCGACCAAAACCTTATGAGTGGATTTGATAGACGGAAACTGAAAGAAGCCAGCCCGTCGTATATGTATATATATATGTGTGTGTATATTTGTTTGTCTGTGTTTACAGCCCCACCACCATCGATTGACAGCCCGATGTTGGTGTGTTAACGTCCCCGTAACATAGCGGTTCGGGAAAAAAAGATCGATAGAATAAGTACTAGGCTTACAAAGAATACGGTGACTGAGTAATATGCTTTATTATTATTAAAGCTACAAAAAAAACATCTCAAAAATATCACAATAAACTGCTACTCAGAGTTTCACGTTCCCGTTCGCCGGAGAGTTTAGATTGTCCGACGAACGAGAACGTGAAACTCCGAGTAGCAGTTTATTTGATATTTTTTATCTTTGTAATGTTTTTGCAGATCTGATAATCATGTCTGTGTGTATATATATATATAGCAACAAGAAAAGGGAGAGGAATATGAGGTACTCATCAACTTGCAGACAATGTATTCCGTTGATGAACCTGTTTATTTTATAACCAAAGTGACAAAAAAAGACAATATACAGACACTTATGACATACCATGTCATATCAACAATTAAGATTTCATATTTAAAGGACATTTAGCAATTGGAGAAGGGACAAAATCTTACAGCTGTTTCGGCCTAGCGTTGGTATGCCCCATTCTATCTCTATAGCTCCAGTACGCTGGAATATATATGTAGAAACAGTACTGTACTGTATATTTTTTCATTGCTTTTATAATTTGTGTATATTTATTTCATTATAAATGCAAAACAACACGGAGGAATCGCCGTAAGCTTAAATAAAAAAACCGCGATAGGTGAACCGCAATAGGTGAACCGCGACGGGTGAACCGCAATAGGTGAACCGTGAAATGGCGAGGGATTAACCGTGTGTTTATTTAACCACTTGACATACTTAGGGTTACAGCCGTTTCGCAGTTTTTTTTCTTGTAGTAATAATTTCAGTGTTTACATGAATTATGTTTGCATGTCTGCATCACTTACGCATGCTACTCATAATAGACTACAACTGCATATTCACTAAGCAACGCAAATAAAGAAAGCCAGCTCATCAGATCACCAGAACCATCCGGGTTGCACCAACCATTCATCTCTCTCTCTCTCTATATATATATATATATATATATATATACTATATGTATACTATATGTGTATATATATATATATATATATATATATATATATATATATATATATACATATATATACATATATATATATGTATGTATATATATATGTACATATATGTATGTATGTGTGTGTGTGT
>NC_142951.1:6348947-6363947 GCF_046866305.1 Octopus bimaculoides
AATCAGTTTCGATTCTCACGGAAATATTGAAAACCCCGAATTCCTTTTATGGAATTATCGAGATGAAAATGGAATTAAAAAATTTGTCGAGGTAAGTTTCTTCTGTTCTTTTCCATAAATAAAACTAATTGAGACTGTGAAGGCGCGTGGCTTAGTGGTTAGGCGCATTCGGCTCGCGATTGTAAGGTCGTGAGTTCAATTCCCGGCGACGCGTTGTGTCCTTGAGCAAGACACTTTATTTCACGTTGCTCCAGTCCACTCAGCTGGCAAAAATGAGTAGTGACTGTGTTTCAAAGGGCCGGCCTTGTCACACTCTGTGTCACGCTGAATCTCCCTGAGAACTATGTTAAGGGGTACGCATGTCTGTGGAGTGCTCAGCCACTTGTACGTTAATTTCATGAGCAAGCTGTTCCGTTGATCGTATCAGCTGGGACCCTCGTCGTCGTAACTGACGGAGTGCTCCTTTTAATTGCGACTATAAATGAATTATCTCGCACGTAGAATAAAACAATACATTTGAGTCTATAAGCTATCTTTTCTCTCATGCACTATCTTCTATCTGATAAACTATCATCCATTTTGCTGTGTCTAAGGAGGGTCATTACGCCAATATTATTAACACACGCACTGTTTCAATTCCACTCCTTTATCATAAGCCAATAGGTTATATGTCCAACTAACTAATCGCGACCTTATGACGGACTAAGTTAATAGTCATTGAAAAGTAGCCAGAAAAGAGCTTTGACAAACAAAAACAAAACATATTAAACGTTTGATTAGTTATTTGAATATTTAATCGATTGAATAATAAATAAGGGAGTGGAACTGAGCCAGTGTGTGGGTTAATAATATTGGAATAATGACTCTCCCTTGACACAGCAGAATATGTTTCAACACACGAATTCACATAAGGAATCTTGCAAGCCAGATGCAAAAACGAAATATCATCCATTTGATATCTATATAATTATTTAGAGCTCATCTTGTAGATTCTAAACAATGTTATTGCTTAATTTTAAGTCCTGTCTTATATATATATATATTTGATTAATAAATTCCAAAAAGGATAAAATAAATAAATATAAACGAATAATTATATATATATATATATATATATATATATATATATATATATATATATATATGAAATTCAAATTACGATGAACGTAAACAAACAAACGTTTGTTTGCTTTTAGAAGCGTTGAGATGTCTTAGAAAGTTAAAGAAGTGATTTTAAATTCTCAGACGCAGGATAATGCTAATAATATAGCTTGAACAGGATAAACTACCCCTACTTTTGCAGAAAAAAGTGTAGGTCGTTAGCTGTGGATATATATATATATATATATATATATATATATATATATATATATATATATATATATATATATATATATATATATATATACACACAAAAGTAACTCTAGAGCAAATGGTTTCCGGTAGAATATGCAAAATTAAAAAAGTTAAGAATTTCCTTTCCTAATTTACGATGTATTTTAATGAATTTTCTTTTCCTTTGACTTTCCTCCTTTAGGTCGGAAATTTCGTCAATTCTTGGAATTTGAAGCCTTTGGTGTTTTATGATTACAGAAGACAATTACCTTTGAATACAAACGTAACTTCCACTTGTCCAGCTAAGGGATGCCCCATTTGTCTCTCCCCTAGCCTGAAGCTCGATATTTTCCACATTCCTGGAGATATCCTCATCGGAGGAATATTTTCAATACATAATCAAGGGAAGCTTCCTTTCACTTGTGGTTCCATTAATCTCGAAGACATACAGGCTATGATTGCTTTCCGCTATGCCATAGAAAACATCAAAACTCATTTCCCGCAAATACTTCCCGGCATTTCTATTGGAGCCGTGTACAGCGATATTTGTGAAAACTCTGGTTTAATCGAAAATTTGTTGGCTGGTTTCCATGGTGAAAGACAAGTGTATCGAGAGAAAAAATCAAACCGGTTAATCGATCCCAATTCGGTTCTGGCTTATATAACATCACTAGAGAATTCTCAAGCAATAACTGCATCGAATCTCCTGGGACAGTTCAAATTCCCGCAGATAGAAAGCAAAGCAACGGCGGCAAGTCTGTCATCAAGGCAGTCGTTCCCGTACTTCAGTCGCACGTCTCCCAGCGAACAGATGCAGTTTGGAGTCATCAGTCAAATCCTGAAGACAAACAACTGGACTTATATCCAGGTTGTGTCAGATCGTGAGGAAGCCGTGGCTTCCTTTCAGAGGCTGACAACAATTATGTCGATTTGTACAACGGCAGTACATGTGATAGAATCGGGAAATTACGAAGAAATCGTGTCGGGTCTGAGAGGAAATTCTCAAGCTCGTGTGGTTGTTGTCATAGCTGATCCCACCGACGTCAATGGTGTTCTTAAAGCTATGAAACGGCAGAAAGTTTCAAATAATTTCTTGTTGATTGGGACCAATGGCTGGGGAGTGTCCGAAGAAGCAGTCAAAGGGGAAGAAGACACAGCTGATGGCAGCATTACTTTAACTGTGTTCGACGGATTAGCCGATTCTTTTAAGAAGTATTTAGACAAACAAGATATCAAGTCAGACAAAGTGCTCACAGCTTGGTACCAAGCTCTATTCGATTGCTACCTCAATGCCGGATCAAAAGGTTCTTATCAGAAGGAATGTGGAAATGACGCTCTAACATCTTCGTCCAAATTCTCCATTGGAAGGTCCGTCTACAGCACAATCAACGCCGTCTACGTCGTCGCGGCTGCCTTGAACCGAACCATATTGCACTACTGTGGAGCGAACGACAGCGTCTGTCCAGCATTCAGAGCAACACATGATAATTCCGGTGCCATGATACTCAATATTATGCGAGACATCACCATTTTTGATGATAACAAGCAAGTTTTTACTATGAGAAACGGCGAGGGAAGCATCTCTTTTCACATCAACGAGTTCACTCGAAGTAAAGGATATACCAAGGTAAGACACTGACTTTTAATGAAAGATTGTGAAAACACACTGAGCTGGGTTATGAACGACAGCGTCTGATTGTAGGACACGTGTTTCTGTGTTGTTGCGCTTCATCAGTACAGGCACCGAAACCGTCGCTCATAGCACACTAAGAACTGCCGCTCTAATACGTAAATAGCAAATAGCAATACGGAAACACGTGCACTACAGGGGAGGGGGGTGTTTTTACGCATATTGTTTTATAAGGAGGATTTCTCATCCAAATCACTGACCGAAGCGAAGGTCTTTGTTTGTTTGACGATCCACGAACGTAGTAAATATAAATGGACAGAGCTATATCTTAAACGTTGCTGTTTAGTGCGCCTTCAATTCTTCTTCTTCTTCTTCTTCTTTTTCTTCTTCTTCTTCTTCTTCTTTCTTTCTTTCTTTCTTTCTTTCTTTTCTTTCAATTCTTTTTCCAATTCTTCTTCCAATTCTTCTTCCAATTCTTCTTCTTCTTCTTCTTCTTCTTCTTCTTCTTCTTCTTCTTCTTCTTCTTCTTCTTTCTTTCTTTCTTTCTTTCTTTCTTTCTTTCTTTCTTTTCTTTCAATTCTTTTTCCAATTCTTCTTCCAATTCTTCTTCTTCTTCTTCTTCTTCTTCTTCTTCTTCTTATTATTATTATTATTATTATTATTATTATTATTATTATTATTATTATTATTATTTTATGTTTGACTTTTGTTTTGCATTTGTACAAGTTGGATCCAAGTCTCACCCAGAGACCTCAAGAGATAACAAGTTAGAAGTTCATGTAGGTGTTATGCCTAGGGTACCATATATTTGGATTTGTACAGTTTTGTTCAAGTGAATGTTTAAGAAACCATAAGAAAATTATGTGTTTGCTTTAAAATTTGAGATCACATAGACAGTATTTTACGTAGGATATGGGCAGTTCCCATGAGCACTATCTTTTGAACTTCAGCCATTTTGGGGTTTCCTGGTATCTGAGCTAGGTAGTAATCAGCCCGTTTCGCTGTCATTCCCAGGGCACCTATGACAATAGGTATTGTTTTCGTCTTCAGATTCCACATTTTGCTAATTTCTATTTCAAGATCTTTATATTTGCTCAGTTTTTGGTAGGTCTTGACAGATACGTTTATATTATCTTTATTATTATTATTATTATTATTATTATTATTATTATTATTATTATTATTATTATTATTATTATTATTATTATTATTATTTTGTTTTATCTACCCAACAGATCGGTAGCTACGACAGTGAAAACGCTCAGCTGACCTTGTCCAAGACGACCTCATTGGCCTCCACCTGTCCTTCGTTCTGCTACGAATGTTACCGAATTGATAATCAGAACCATATAAACAACGAGGCCCAGCTCATGATAGGCGCTATTTTCGGCGTTCACAATGCCCTCACAACCGGCAGTCTGACACATTGCGGAAAAATAGGCCGGACGCATGGCTATCAGTTCGTTTCTGCCATGGAATACGCCATCTCCACAGTGAACAGTAACATAGCACCCGTCTCACTTCACGGAATCCCGTTAGGATCATTGATCCTGGACAGCTGTAAGATTAGCCGCCAGGCGTTTGGTCTCATGTCTGGCGTTTACTCTGGCGCTCAGCAGATATCGAACACATTTAAATCAAACCACATTTACGCTTGGCTAACGGAGACCAGCGGCTCAGCGGAACAAATGGGCAAGCTTGCTGCTAAACTCGGAGTACCCCTGCTGAGTCCGGCAGCAACGAGCAAAGCTTTGATCAACTCCAATGTCTACACGACTTTTTACCGTACTGTTCCCGGCGAAGACGTCATAGCGTATGCGATCGCGAAAGTTTGCGACGCCATGAATTTCAACTTTATTCAGGTAAGTGAATTTTAATAATGATAATAATAATAATAATAATAATAATAATAGTAATAATAGTAATAGTAATGATGATGATGATGATGATAATAATAATGATAATAATAATAATAATAATAATAATAATAATAATAATAATAATAATAATAATAATAATAATAGCAGCAACTACAATAGTAATCTTTTGTACTGTAGGCAAAAAGGCCTGAAATAATGGGATTGAAACAGTGGACCACCTAATCCCTCTGGGTGTAAGGTTTTAGCACCAGTAGAGTATAAATCAAGACATGACAGAGTTGGCCAATATCTACATTGGATAATGTGTCGGCATTATAAGATCAAAACTGCTGACAAATGAAACAAGCACCACTCTGAGGCTGTGACTGAGTGAGAAAGTGTAACGATTCTTTGGAACTTCCCAGTATGTACAGACCGGACCATCAATGCTAATAAACCAGATATTGTTGTGAGAGACCAAAACAATAAAGTCTGTTTATTGATTGACATGAGCATACCCTGTGACCATAATATCTCAGCAAAATGAATTTGATAAGATCAGAAAATATAAAGATTTGCTATATATATATATATATATATATATATATATATATATATATATATATATATATATATATATATATACGAGTGTCTTCCTGACACCTATGTCACTGCTGGTGATATCATCAATTTTAAAATTTATACACAGATGATATGAACAGTAGTGACATCTGATTTCAAATCTCAGTGTTTGAATGTTTTACTTTTATATATATATATATATATATATATATATATATATATATATATATAGGGAGGGAGAGAGAGAGAGAGAGAGAGAGAGAGAGAGAGAGAGAGATCAACAGTTTGATTCAAATTTCTTGGTACTCCGAGTTTCAAGCGTGATGCCAGTCCTTACCCGTTGGACATTTGAATATATATATATATATATATATATATATATATATATATATATATATATATATATATATATATGTATGTATGTATGTATGTATGTATGTATGTATGTATGTATGTGTGTGTGTGTGTCTGTAGTACATATAACACGAATTCACTACTTTTCTTTGTTTCTCTACGAAACAGGTGGTATTGTCTGGTGATGATCTCAGTGAGAACTCTTTGAAAGTTCTTGAATCAAAGACTGAACTGGAAGGGATTTGCATTATTGCCAAGTATAGATTTTCCAGAGGTATGTCTGCAGCCGACATCATGCAGTCCCTCAGAAAATCCATGTCTCCTACTGTATTGTTTGTCACTCAAAGAGAAATGAATGAACTTCTGGAGAATAAGAAGATTCCAGCTGATGAGAATTTGGTATTTATAACACCTGATGTCCTCTCTGATTCTGCGTTGAGCTATCCGAAACAAGTGAAAAACCTGCTGACATTTCGAAATAAACCGACAAGTAAGAAGAACGTTTTATGTTTTTGTGTATGTATGTATGCAAGTGTCTATGTGTGTGTGTATGTATGTATGTATGTATGTGTGTGTGTGTACGTGTGTGTGTGTGCATGTGCAAAGTATGTGTACATACCTGTATGTATGTGTTCAGTATGCATGTGTCTATGTGTGTGTGTATTATGTATGTATGTGTGCGTGTGTGTGTTTAGTATGCATGTGTCTATATATGTATGTATGTATGTGTGCGTGTGTGTGTATGTGTGCGTGTGTGTGTATGTGTGCATGTGCAAAGCAGGTGTACATACTTGTATGTATATATGTGTGTATGTATGTGTCTATGTATGTATGTACGTATGTATAAGCATTTATGTAAGGGCGTATGCACGTCTGCATATGCATGTGTTTATGTATGCGTATGAGTGCATATACTTGTGTGTGTATGTGTGAGAGAGAGAGAGAGAGAGGGAGAGTGTGTGTGTGTGTGTGTGTGTGTGTGTGCGTGCGTATGTGTGCGCGTGTGTGCGCGTGTGTGCGCGTGCGTATACAATTGCTTCAAATTTTGACACGAGGCTATCAATTTTGGTACAATCTCTTTTGTCGAACTGCTAAGTTACGCAGAGATAAAATAATAAACACCGGTTGAATATTTGTAATATTTGTCATTTAGCTTCTCACGTCCTAATTTATGTTAATTAGATTTTATCATTATTTCTACTCTCCTAGTTATGCTGGCACATAAATTTAACTGCTTTTCAAATCTTTAGTTTTCATTTGATATTTCAGTCAACACAACATCGTATTTAAACTACATGAGTTCACTCCGGCCAGACGTTAACAATCTTTATGGCTTCTTCGAAGAATATTACCAGGACATGTTTGAGTGTGATCTGCCTGGGAACTACAAATTCGGCATGCAGTGTCCCATGCCATTCTCACCAGTCACACAATCACCGAATTTTTCGCTGGACAACATCATCAGTTCAACAATCAATGCCGTCTACATAACGGTCCAGGCGCTCGATACGACACTACAGCAACTGTGTGGTCAGAGCTACTCTAGCGTCTGTTATGAGTTCTACGTGAAAGGGCGTCAACAGGATTATTTATTGAGAAACCTGGACAAAGCCAAAGTCAACAGTTCCGCTTTGTCTTCCGCGTTCAAGTTCGTTAACCGAGAAGGGAGCGGAGAATATGACGTCATGCGATACGACGAAGCGGGGGCTCAACAGAAGGTAAGATGTTAATTCATACACACACACACACACACACACACACACACACACACATTTATATAGTTCAAACTTACAGAAAACAGGAGACGAAAATAGGTGAGGGAACAACAAGCAGGTGTATTACTTTGACAATCAAGTAGAATGGAAAAGTCTTTGACGTTTCGAGCCTATGCTCTTCGACAGAAAGTGTCCAAAGGGGGAAAAATGGAGAGAAAACGAAAAAAAAAAAGGAAAGAAAAAATGTGTAGGGAATAACGGGTCATATATACATACATACATACATACATACATACTTGCATGCATACACACACACACACACACACACATATATATATACAATAGTACCTCTATCGGTTAATAGTACCGAATATCGGTTGAAATGTCTTACGTTTAAGCTGGTTCCCATGCATTTCCCTGAAGAGAAGATTACATTCTTATCAACATCACCTATTCCTATGGAAGGTATAATTTGTAGTCTTCGAAACATATGTTGGAAAAAAAAGTATGCAGTTAACATGTGCGTTTTACTCCATTTATTAAATATATATATATATATATATATATATATATATATATATATATATATATATATATATATATATATATATATATATATATATATATATAACGTGAGAGAGTTAGGGGTTGGGGGTACAACCCACTAAGGGATAGTATCTATCCAGTATACTGCTGGGAGGGTACCCAATTATTGCTACACTAGTGCTATACTAGGTGCAATTAATGGGAGCGGGTAAAAGTGGAGGTTTTACCCAGAATTTGTGTAACAATTAGAAAATGGAGGATAATATGCTGAACCCAACTACTTGCAGACGGTGTATCCCGTTGAATTCATTAATTTAATTCATAGCAAAAGTGACAAAAGAAAGGAAGAAAAGAAAAAGAAAGAAAGAACCAAAGCACAGGTGTCCATGGCAGACTATGTTATTTTGCCAACATGGTTTACATATAGAAGTACAAAGTACATAAGGAATTAGAGGATGAACAGAAGTTTAAATATATATAGTATATGTAGATTGGGTTATAATACCAGCTGTTTCCCCGTGAAGCGTATCTGCATATTTCAGTACTCCAGTAAAGTATTAAGAATACGCACACGTTTTTAAAATGCGATGTTTATTTTTTTGTCTTGTTTTGTTTTTTCGCAGGTCGGTACTTTTAATGGAATTAATCTACGAATGGATGACGTAACCAGATTCTACAGTTCCGTTGTCAGTTCTTGTCCTGGGAAGTGTGACAACTGTGTCCAACCGAACGCTAACTTCACTTACATCCCCGGGGACATAGTAATTGCAGGTATAATTCTATTTGTTTTCACGTGCTACATACCGTAGCGCCCCCACCCCTACTCGATACCTCATACTACAGTGGCTCCCCCCCCACTCGGAATAACGATGGTTGGTGCGTGTATGTAGGTGCGTGTGTGTATGTGTATGTGTATGTGTGCCTGTGTGTGTGTGTGCGTGTGTGTGAGGAAGTGTGTGTGTGTGTGTGTGTGTGTACATGTTTGTAAACATACATGTGTGTGCTTATGGGGAGTGCACATATATATGTGTATGTGTATGTGCATGTGTGTGTGTGTGTATACAAGCATACACATATATATTATATTGTTTGTTCCTGTCATTACGCTGCGGCCATGCTGGGGCACTGCCTTGATGACTTGTAGCCCTAGTACTTGTTCTGTCGGTTTCCTTTTGCGGGGACATAAACACACCTGCACCGGCTGTCAAGCGATGGTGGAGGACAAACGTACATATACACACACACATACATACACACAGATAGATAGATAGATAGATAGATAGATAGATAGATAGATAGATAGATAGATAGATAGACAGACATACACACATACACACACAAACACACACACACACATATATATATATGTACGTACTTATTTAATTATTTATCACACACATACACACACACACACACACACAAACACACACGTACATTATATACAGCTACGTACATATATATTGGGTTGTCCGGAAAGTTTGTGCCGATATATAGTAGCTTACCTTTCGACTTATTTGCCATGAAACCACCTCAATTCTGGGAAGAGGGTATTTTCAAGTTAAAGGAAAGATGGAGACGCATAGTGCAACAAAAGGGTTCATATTTGGTTGATTAAAAATGTAATGGCAAGTATTTATTGACCCTTTTCTTTCCTTTAAGAATCGGCACGAACTTTCCGGACAAATCAATAGTATGTATTTTTTATATATGCAAATTATATAGATATATGCTTATCAAATTACCTTCCTATCTGTGTATCTATCTACCTATCTATCTATCTATCTATCTATCTATCTATCTATCTATCTATCTATCTATCTATCTCCCTCTATATATATATATATATATATATATATATATATATATATATATATATATATATATTTATATATATATATATATATATATATATATATATATATATATATATATATATATATATATATATATATATATATAGTAGAAATTAGTCCCTTCCTTATGTCGTACAAATTCGACCGTCTTTCACATAATTTAAATTTGTAATTGTCATAAATTCATAAATTCAAATCTAATCCGAAAGGACAAAAATAATTTTCCCCCTCTCCCTTTCTCTCTCCACTTCCTCTTCTCTTTCTTTCTTTCTCTCCTCCTCCTCCTCTCGCTTCCATCTCGCCTCCCTCTTTTCTCGTCCCCCTCCCACTCATACTTTTTTTCTTCTCTCCCTTTCCCTCTCTCCTCTCTGCTCTCCGCTTTTATGAAATTCTTTTTTCTGTTTCCCTTCTCTTTTTCTATTTCCAGGGGTTTTCGATGTCCACCACAAGGGCTCGAACCTGTTTTCCTGCGGAAACATTAAACTCTACAACGGTTTTCAGAACCTGGAAGCCTTTAACTTCGCGATTGGAGAAGTTAATAAAAAAGCAGGAATATTCCAAGACAAACTGAGGGGTGTCCAGTTGGGAGGCGTCGGTCTGGACAGTTGTGACAACGATGTGATGGCAGCCAACTTAGTGTCTAACCTAAACAATGGAATGATGAAGGTCGCCAAAAAAACCGTACATCTGAATCCCGCCGACATCTACGCCTACATTGGCGGTGGAACGAGCGATTCTTCGATTTATTTGGACCGAATACTGCGCTCTATGCAAATACCTCTCGTTGGGTACGGGGCTACGACTACACAACTGAACGACAAATATGAATTTCCGAATTTCCTTCGGACGGTACCAACAGACGATCGTCTAGCGAAGGCGATTGTAAGTTTTCTGAAGCACTATAATATTCCTTATGTCCAGATTGTTCATTCTTCAGGCAGTTTTGGCGCAAAGGGTGCCGAAGTATTTCGAGAATATGCGCTGGAAAACAAAATCTGTGTGGCCCAAACTATCCAGTTCATAGAACAAGGAATATCTGTGGCTGACAGCGCCAATAATGTCATGAAAACCCTGTTGAATAAACCGCTCGCAAATACAGTTGTCATTTTTGCAGAAGTTCTTTATGCCCGCGAATTACTTAAAGTCCTCAAACGGGAACCAATAGTCATCCGAAATAATTACAAATTCATCGCAGCAGGACTTTGGGGTCAGAGACTCGATGTTATAGAGGGCGTTGAAAGCGTTGCAGCTAGTTCGGTAACTATAGCTGTCGACGGCATAGACATCCAAGAATTCGATAAGTACCTCAAATCCAAGATTCCAGACAACGAGAGAGACAACCCGTGGTTCACCGAATATTATGAAGGTTTATTCGACTGTTACCTGGCAAAGCCGAAAACTAATCTAAGAACCAAATGTAGCAATTCACTTAATAGGGTGACCAAGTCTGAGAAATACGCCCAAGATGACAGCGTTTTGAATGTGGTTAACAGCGTGTTCGCGGTGGCACTGGGCATAGACAAGACGCTGATTGATCTCTGTGGTGTAAACTATACGGGAGTGTGTAGTGCTTTTAAATCCGCCAACAGAAATTATCAACTGTTCAACAATATCAAGAACGTCCAGTTTAAGGAATTCTCCGATGTCGTATTTAAATTCAACCCGGAAGGAGACGGAAACAAGGGCTACAAATTTTTTCAGGTGCAAAATATTTCACCAATACACTACGGTTACAAAGAGGTAAGTGATTCAAGAAGCTCAATAATACATCCGGCTTTGCAAAGATCTTTGTTTTATTTATGGATTTTGCGTATAGATATGTATGTCAGAATGTGCGTAGGCATGTGTATGTTTGCATGTGTGAATAGAAGGGGTTATAATCCAAGCTGTGTCTTCGTGAAGCACATCTGAAAATTCACAGGAATGAAATGTATGTGTGTAGATAGGCGCAGGCGTGGCTGTGTGGTAAGTAGCTTGCTTCCCAACCACATGATTCCGGGTTCAATCCCACTGCATAGCATTATGGTGGCAAGTGTCTTCTACTAAAGCCTCGAGCCAACCAAGGCCTTGTAAGTAGATTTGGTAGACGGAAACTGAAGAGAAGCCTGTCGTATGTGTAAATGTGAATGTGTGTGTGTGTCTTTCTGTCTGTTTGTCTTCCCCCATCACCGCTTGACAACTGGTGTGCTCAGTTTCCCAAATTACTATATCAGGTCTGTTGTGCTTACATTTTATTGAGGTCTTCACTGGTACATTCCACCAGTATTCCTTTTTATTGAATGTATGTATGTATGTATGTATGTATGTATGTATGTATGTATGTTGGTATGTATGTTGGTATGCATTTGGTGGCAGATGGAGTGACAAATATAAGCAAAACACAGATGTATATAATCACACATATCAGTTTTTAGGTGTTATTTAAATAAGAAGAAATACTTTTAAATATGTCCTTTAAGGCCGATCTAAAGTCGGATAAATCGAGTGAAGTCGAGGTCTTTTTTTTTTTTCCATTAATTAAAAACGAAAAAAGCGTAACCCGAAACGACGTAAGTTGAGTTGCGCCTGTATTTATAACCATGTAACACGGGGAGCCTTCATGAGGCTGCGAGCTGGTAGAATTGTGTGTACGCCGGACAAAATGCTTAACAGCATTTCGTCCGTCTTTACGTTCTGGGTTCAAATTCCACCGAGGGCGACTTTGGCTTTCTTTCTTTGGGAGATCGATAAAATATGTATCAGCCAAGCAGTAGGGTCGATATAATCGACTAGACTCCACCCCTACCCCCCACGTTTCTCCCCAAATTTCAGGCCTTGTGCATATAGTAGAAAGGATCTTTTGTAGCCTTCCTGAATATTTTTTGTCTTTTAGTTGTTTCAATCATTAGTCTGTGACCATGCTGGAGCGCCGCCTTGAAGAATTTTTAGACGAATAAATCGACCCCCATTACTTATATATATACTCTTTTACTTGTTTCGGTCATTTGACTGCGGCCATGCTGGAGCACCGCCTTTTTAGTCGAGCAAATCGACCCCAGGACTTATTCTTTGGAAGCCTAGTACTTATTCTATCAGTCTCTTTTGTCGAACCGCTAAGTTATGGGGACGTAAACATACCAGCATCGGTTGTCAAGCGATGTTGGGGGGACAAACACAAACATATACACACACACATACATATATACGACGGGCTTCTTTCAGTTTCCGTCTACCAAATCCACTCACAAGGCTTTGGTCGGCCCGAGGCTATAGAAGACACTTGCCCAAGGTGCCACGCAGTGGGAATGAACCCGGAACCATGTGGTTGGTAAGCAAGCTACTTACCACATATATATATATATATATATATATATGCATTTAAAGCCTGGTACTTATTTTATCGGGTCTCTGTTGCCGAACCGCTAAGTTACTAGGACATAAGCACACCAACACTGGTTGACGCACGCACACACACACACACACACACACACACACGCACACACACACACACACACACACACACATATACGGCGGACTTCTTTCAGTTTCTGTCTATAAAATTTATTTTTTTCTCCTCTCTCTGTCTCCACAGATTGCTTCTGCCAGTGTATTGGGAACATTGTCCGACGCTTCAAACGATTTAATTCCCTGGAAAAAGACCTGTACAACGATAGAAGCTTGTTCGGAATGTTTCATCTACCAGAAAGAGGCTAAACGTTACACACGGTACCCAGATTTCAAAATTTCTGACGCCACAACACCAATCATTGTTGGAATATTTGACGTACACTCGGCCGGCAGGAACCTCATTCAATGCGGCAAGATAAACGTTGAAGACACTCTACACTTGGTTGCGTTTTTTGACAGTATCGAAAGAGCGAACGCAGCCAATCCAAAGCAAAAAATTCTCGGCCTGGCTCTTGATACATGTGGCCATTCTTTGCACGTTGACCAAGACACTTACAATCTGCTATCGTTTGGTACGATATGCCATGACGATAACCTAATGTTAAACAAAAGCAATATATTCTCGTTCTTCACGATGCACGAAGCCAATGCGATCGCAGCCCAACGTGTTCTGCCGTATTTCAAAACGTCTTACCTCAGTCCAGATTTGACTGATATTCGCTTCGACGATTTGAAGATGTATAAGTATTTGTTCAGAACCAAAGGCTCCCTCTTCGAGAAAGTCGTCTTGATATCTCGGGTCTTGAAAACGAAGCAAATAACTCCCGTTGCCGTGATGTATTCTGATGACGAAAGTCATAAAGCTCAGTTAGAGACGTTTAAAGAGGAATCGTCCAAAGACGGGATCTGCATTGAAGAAATTCTCAAGGCTTCTGATGATAACGTGCTCACTTCGCAGGCGAAGAAGCGAGCCACCAGGGCGATCGTGTTGTTGACAAACTTGCGTGATGGTACTTCGATTTTGAACCAGACAAAACATCTCAGTTCACAGAACCAGCAAACCTATTTGTTTATTGGCGTTGAGGACTGGATACAAAACTTGGACAAAGATCTCATCTCCGCCGATCAAGTAACTTTGTTTATTACAGAGAGAAAAGTCCGCACCGTACCGCCATTTGAGAAGAAAATCAAAAAGATGAGCTTCCAAAATAAATTGGGTCTTCCGGACGTTTGGTTTGAAGAATTCTATCAGTGGTTTCACAACTGCAGTCTGACACCATCCCAATACAGTAAAGTAAGTGAAAATTTCCTATAAAATGTGTGTGAGGTGGGTGCGTGGGTGAGGTGATGTGGGGTGAGTGCGCTCCCCCCTGCCAAGATTGACTATTACTTTTTCCCCCTTTCGGTGTTGATGGAAATCGACTAGCTCCTGCTCACCAAAAACTTCAGGCCTTGTACCTTTCTACTATAGGCACAAAGTTTGAATTTTCTGGGAGAGGGGGACAGTCTACTCCAATACTTGACTGGTACTTAATTTATCAACACCGAAAGGATGAAAGGCAAAGTCGACCTCGGCGGAATTTGAACTCAGAATGTAGCGGCAGACGAAATACCGCAAAGCGTTTCGCTCAGCGTGCTAACGAGTCTGCAGCTCACCGCCTTAAATAATAATAATAATAATAATAATAATAATAATAATAATAATAATAATAATAATAATAATAACAACAATAATAATA
>NC_142951.1:6368947-6378947 GCF_046866305.1 Octopus bimaculoides
ACGCATGTATATAGAATCATATGTGTGTAAAATTTTCTCCGCTTCCTCTGTTTTTCCAGATCATCCTAAATATTGAATGGCTGCTTCTTGTCAAGCCTTCATCAGTGACCCTATATCCTACGATGAGCGTGCGCAGAGGTTATCCAGATACCCCCATCAAACTGCGGCACGATTACGAATGGTGCACCCCAGCAGACACCTATGACACCGGCATGGCACTTTCTTTCATATTCGTCATAATACTCGACGTTTTTGCCATATGTTTCGGTTCGTTGCTCTGGGACAACGAGAAGAACTACTACGAGTCGCGTTGGATCGTGGTCGCTTGTCTATGTTCCAGCAGTTGTTTCCTCGTCTGGATGGTAGTCTCGACCTCTTCCGATGCAGTGTTCCGCGACCCAGCTGTAGCTATCGGCAACTTCATCAACGCCACCGCGCTACTGGCCGTCATGCCACTGCGCAAAGCCATTTTGTTAGTGAAAATCAAAAAAGAAGTCGAGGAAGAGGAAAAGGAGAAACCTTATTCTACGATCTATCGTGAGTATAAAAGATTTCCGGGCGTGACCATCCTGTCTTTTTTTTTTCGGGCACAGTGTACCTAGAACAAACAAGTCTCATCGAGTATACGATGTCTTTCCTAGACTATAAACCAACGCAACTTTCATTGAGGAATGTCATGTCTGGAGCTATTTTCTTGTTCAGACGTGTCTGTGTGTAGACACAGGCAAATAGCTTACAGTAGGCGTGGTTGTGAGGTTATGAAGCTTGCTTCCCAACCATGTTGGGTTCCTGTCCCACTGTGTGGCTCCTCAAGCAATTGTCTTCTACGATAGCTTCGAGCCGATCAAAACTAAGTGGATTTGTTAAGCGGAAATATATGAAGGAGCTTTAGCTGCTGTTTCTAGCATATCGAGTGTCCAGGTGCAGTTTTAGTATGCCAAGCTTTTCTGAACACATCTGTTACCAAAGGTGTTTCAATCATGACCATTACGTCTTATTGTATATCTAAAACTACGTTGCTTATTGTGTCCTGTTTTTCTATCTTTTGCAAAATGGTAGGGGTAGTCCCAAGAAAATATATTGCTGTTTACAGCAGGTCAACTGAACTGCGTAGAAAAGCCCTCATTCAAAACAGAATATTACTTGGTAATCTCTTTTTCGCTCGCCTCGAGCGAATAAATGCTCCGCTAACAACGCAGCTTAACTTAATGCCTCGCCTCGTGCATTTCAATGAATCAATTTGCATTTTAATCTTTTGGAATGTATTTAGAATAAATAGACAAATTATCATTCGAGATCTCGCTCTGCACAGAACAAATAATGATTTTTTTATCGGTTGGCAGATGTAAGCACTGATCAGAAAAAACAGCTGTGTTCGCTGACATTAGAAACAAAGCCAGTGGCTCGTTTAGGCTCACGTCTCCGGATGTTTCTAACTGACGAGACAGAGCATGTCGAAACACTGGTGAACCAGAATCCCTTGCGCCAATGAGCAGCGAGAGTTATGAGCATATTGTCGCCGTAAAAAGGAGAAATCATTCTCCTGTGACGAGAACAACAGCGACTAACATATTTGCATTTGAATCTACTGAAATGTATTAAGAATAAATATGAGAATCATTGTCATTTAATTAATAATTGATTGCATGATTGATTTCAGACAACATTGACAGCAACAAAGTGTTCAGTGATTATACAGGGAACAACTACTCAGAGAAGTTTGCTTAACAGTCTCCAGGACCACGCAGCCTTCTTTCACCTGACAGACAAGGTAAGCAACTAACATCTTAAGTAAACGGCCATTATTTTCCATCTTCCATTTATAGAGAACTAAATTTTGTGGCTTCAATTATATAAAGAATATGTATGTATGTATGTATGTATGTATGTATGTATGTATGTATGTATTCCAGTGGGTGACAGCTTCGAAAAGAAAGCTTGTCCGGCCATTCAGAATACAGTACTCAAAGATAAGTCTGCGAGTGCTTAGTGTATATATATATATATATATATATATATATATATATATATATATATATATATATATATATATATATATATATATATATATATATATATATTATATATATATATATATATATATATATATATATATATATATATATGTATATATATATATATACACTCACACAAACTTACGCAAATATATAATAGAACAATCAGTACATTTTTTCCATATCTGCCATCTTTGAAGGCCAAGTGGTGTTAGTTAACTGTGCGGTTATATAATATACGGTGTGAAACCGGTTGGTAAGATTCGCTGAAATGGATCTATAATACTGTATAGTTTGATTAATATATCCACTCTATTGACAAACATACGAGTGCATATTTTTTTCTGGCTTATAGATTCTTAGATGACTATAAACGGTCAATCTCTTGCGGATAATCAGGATATATGTCCGTGTATGTATGGGGATGTCTGTCTTTCTGTGTATGTGGTTGCGTGTGTGTATTGGGACAGACGAGTGTCTATATCTTTTTGTATATGTACGTGTAGTTAACGCTCATTTGTATCCCATATATTTTTATTAATCCATAATATTTTCCTTTTATACTTTTAGAATTTCTGGTAATCCTGAATGTGACGTACGTAAAGCAGAAAAAAGTCAAGATTGAAATAATACAAAAGAACTATTCAAACAATGAAAATTTAATTAATTACAAAATAACCATAACAGTAACAACTACAACTTAATGACAATTGAATTTTAAAAAAAATTCGCTGATCTCTCGAAACTATTTCGAAACGTTCCAATCAGCAACAGAATTTGGTCGTAAAATTGCATTATAAAACCATTTTGACAGCCACTAATCTGAGACAGCCTGTAATTTTATGATGCAATTTCATGTTTGAAAGTGTTTTTTTTATTTAAATTAAAACATTCTATCATATTTTTTTAAAGAACGGATTTTTGTTTAGTTATATTCCAAACAGAAACTTCATGTGACAAATATATATATTTTTTTACTAAATCTCTCTAAAATCTTGATTTTCAAAATTGATGGAAGCATAAAGACAGAATTTTTTTTTTCTCATTAGAAATACGGCCTCGATAGGACGGAAGTTAAAATGCCATTCTTTCAAATTACTTTCAAATATTGTATCGGTATCGGTTGTATATATTCTAAAGTTGAAAGTTGGTAGTCCGACATCTCGAAATAATATCGTTCTTATAAAAGCCACGTCCTTTTACTTTCTGAGTTAAAATCCGGCAGTAGTCAATTTTACCTTTCACCCTCTCAGACGGATAACTATCTTACTTCTGGGATTGATAAAAACAAAAGTACCACTTAAAATAATAGTGACGTCGATTGTCCCTCCTCACAAGTGTCTGTTCTTGTGCGTCTATTCCTAGCACTGGGCTTTATTAAGAGAGTACAGCCATGTGTGTACTTCTTGAACTGAACTGTATTAAGTACAGCGCTGTGTGTACTTCTAGTACTGAACTCTATTAAGAGAGCACAGCGCTATGTGAACTTCTAGTACTGAACTCTGAGTACAGCGCTGTGTGTACTTCTACCTCTGAGCTTTATTGAGAGAGTACAGCCTTATGTGTACTTCTAGCACTGAACTCTATTAAGAGAGTACATCACTGTGTGTACTTCTAGCACTAAATTCTGTTAAGAGAGTACATCGCTTTGTATACTTCTAGCACTGAACTCTATTAATAGAGTACAGTGCTATGTGTACTTCTCTCTATGGGCTTTATCAAGGTGGTACAGCCTATGCGCACTTCTAGCATACACTTTCTTGTACTTTATTGTAAACAACCCAGCAGAAGAAAGTAAAGTAAAAATCGGCTATGGCGGGATTTGGATTCAAAACGTAGAGGGATTGCAAACTACGTGTCACAATATATTTTCCCCGATGCTCTGCCGATTCTACCATTCACCAAATTGTATTGTAAATAATTATAATAAAAATAAACTATTACAATTTTTTCTGTTTAATTGAAAGAACTAATCCTTTCAAGACCTGAAATTTGTGGGGAGGGGAATAGTCGATTACATCGACCCCAGTGTTTCACTGGTACTTAATTTATCGACTCCGAAAGGCTGAAAGGTAAAGTCGACCTCGGTGGAATTTGAACTCAAGAATGTCAAGGCGGACGAAATGCCTTGACATTCCGAAGAAGAGATGTCGAACCTTCTCGTCTATTATTTAAGTATTTGTTCATTCATTCATCATCATCATCATCATCGTCATCATCATCATCGCCGCTATCGTCATCATTAAGGCGATGAGCTGGCAGAATCGCTAGCACGCTGGGCGAAATACTGTCTCTATGTTCTGAGTTCAAATTCCGCCGAGGTCGACTTTGCCTTTCATCCTTTAAGGGTGGGGCGATAAATTAAGAACTAGTGAAACATTGGGGTCGATTATTATTATTATTATTATTATTATTATTATTATTATTATTATTATTATTATTATCAACATCATTATTGTTGTTGCTGTTGTTGTTGATGTTGTTGTTATTTTTACTTTTAATCTGCATATTTGTTACAGTCACTTGCCGAGACACACCTAGCGTCCTGGGGTGAGTGAGGGATAAGAGACGATACAATATGACTGAAAGCTTGGGGAGGGGAGGTAGTGAAATATCTTCATGTAATACAACACAGACATTTAAATGGATAGGATTTTTCTAAGGATGTGGGCAGTACTTGTCAGCACAATCTTTTGGATTTCTCTGAGACATGGTTCTCCTGGGATGTCATCTAGATGTTTATGATATCCCTTTATTATTATTATTATCATCATTATTATTATTATTATTATTATTATTATTATTATTATTATTATTATTATTATTATTATTATTAAGGTGGCGAGCTGGCAGAATCGTTAGCACGCCGGGTAAATTGCTTAGGCCATGACCTTCCCTGGAGAGGAAACGGCCATGGCATTCTTCGGAGCAGGTGCAGAAGAGTGCTTCCACTACATGGATTGTCTTTTTTTTATCTCTGGCTCGAAGTGTTGAACCCAACACTTATTCCGGCTTAGGGAACGTTCCAGGAAACCAGTTGGACCTACCTGAAACAGCAACGGATTTTCCTGCGATGTGATCAGCCTGGTGCGCTTTTGATCAGGTGTCACAAGACGTGGCACCACTGAGCAGAAATTTACGTCATACCAAGTTCATTGTGCAGAATATTCTCAACTCTCTCACAGGATATGCTAATAATTTTGGTTATGTAGTTTATAGCCAATCGTAGCCATCCATCACCGTGTGGTGAACACGATCGACGTTTTCCTCGTAGGTGGCAGTTGCAGTACGTTTAGACTATGAGTCATCTTCAAAACTCTTCCTTCCCTTTTTAAATTCATCTGCCCCCTTTTACACTGATGATAAAGCTGGAGTGTCATTCCCTAATGTAGCAACCACGTCAGCAAGAATGTCCTTAAGGGCTAAACCCCTTTTTTCTACAAGTACTTGATAATACCACGTTACCAGATTTGCTGCATTTTCAAGAGAAGTCGGTACTGGTTTGATTTGAAATATTCTTTGAACAGTCAGATGTCAGTTTACCTGGAAAGAAACAATGCAGATATTAATAAGAAGGGTTGAAATTAATGCATGCAAGATTTCACAGCACTAGCACCACTCCTTCATAGTCAGCTTATGAACTTTTCAACCCACCCTCGTATGTGTGTGTATGTGTGTATATTTATATTCATATTTATGTGTATATATATATATATATATATATATATATATATATATATATATATATATATATTTATTTATATATATATATATGTGTGTGTGTGGTAAGTAGCTTGCTTACCGACCACATGGTTCCGGGTTCAGTCCCACTGCGTGGCACCTTGGGCAAGTGTCTTCTACTATAGCCTAGGGGCCGACCAAAACCTTGTGAGTGGATTTGGTAGACGGAAACTGAAAGAAGCCCCTCGTATGTATGTATATATGTATATATATATATATATATATATATATATATATATATATATATATATATATATATATGTATATGTATGTGTGTATATATGTTTGTGTGTCTGTGTCCCCCCCCGACATTGCTTGACAACCGATGCTGGTGTGTTTACGCCCCCGTAACCTAGCAGTTCGGCAAAAAAGACCGATAGAATAAGTACTAGGCTTCCAAAGAATAAGTCCTGGGGTCGATTTGCTCGACTAAAGGCGGTGCTCCAGCATGGCCGCAGTCAAATGACTGAAACAAGTAAAAGAGAGAGTAAAAGAGTAATATATATGTATACATACATATATATATATATATATATATATATATATATAGTAAAGTTTATTTGCCAACTGAATGTGGCAGTCCTATACAAGAACGATGTTACTGCTGTTTAGCCTCAGGAAAATATCTTTTCCAGCTGTCTATCGACACACAGTTTGTGTCCGTATTTTTATAAGCAAGGGAGGTCATCGCTCCCATCTCAAGCCCTCGTGATACTCAAAGACCTAGTGACGTATATATATATATATATATATATATATATATATATATATATATATATATATATATATATATATATATAAAATTTATTAATAAGGGTAAAAATTGATATTAATCAATTTAAACCAGTGGTCTAGCATATTAAAAAAATCCGAAGATTAAAATTATATTAGTATTTTTTCATTTGTCTTGCCCTTTTACAGTCTGTTGTGTCGCTAAATTTTTACTGAGAACATATTTTTCGTGGTTAGATGATTCGGCATTATTTCTAGCATATAGGAGTCCACTTTTGCTGGTCATTCCTCTTATTTTTGTATGTTATATATATATATATATATATATATATATATATATATATATATATATACGCCGCATATATATTAAATGCAGTCGAACGATGTAGCGTTGTATAAAATATGTGAAAGTACGAAGACAATTCCACGCGCTCATTTAGACACGGACGTGGGAGGACTTCTAGAAGCAGGAATAAGGCCGGGTGAAATCTCCCTCACAAATGACGCTTGTGAAAACACGACGGGCTATGAATGATGTGATCGGGCCGTGGGACTCATGTAGTCATTTCTTTATGTTATTTCATTATGCGTCAGCAGCCGAAAATACTGGATTCGTCCTTCAGATTTCTGATTTGTAAGGACAGAAAATAGCAATGTAAACCTGACTAACTTTCCTTCCCTACATACATACATCGCTACATACATACATACATACATCTCTAAAAATAGCCAAACAACTACTACTGCTGTCCACAGGAATGTATGTAAAGGACAAAAGGCGGCCAGTCAAATACAGTTGAAAAATTCCTGTCACAACATGGGACCTTGAAGACTGCTAAAATGCAAGAAAGTATACTAGTCCTTTAATATTTGATATTTAATATTCAATATTTCATTTATTCAATAACACAATCAATAGTTCATTTCATTTTACTATATATACTATATATTCTATATCCTACGTTAATATTATAATAATATAAATAAAACAGTTGGACATCTTTTTAATAATATATTCCTCTACACACTATCATACAAACCCCTTTATATATATATATGTGTGTGTGTGTGTGTGTGTGTGTGTGTGTGTGTATGTCTGCGAGAAGGTATATGTATTTTTTTGTCTGTATGGTGTTAAGTATGCGTTCTTATCAGTTTTATAAAATTGTACCCTTCACATAAATATATATATATATATATATATATATATATATATATATATATGAGAATGTACTAAAAAACAACAGACGAGGACAGGTGATGTAAATAACAAAAGGATGTATTAGTATGACGCTCGGGAATACGGAAAGTCTTTGACGTTTCGAGCTACGCTCTTCAACAGAAAGAATACGGAGACAAGGAGAAAAACACGGAGAAAAAAATTGAATAGTGTTCAGTCAACGGTCAATCATATATATATACTCAATTTCAACATAAACAAGCAAGAAAAAACACACAAAAACAACGCGAGGACGTGGAATAAGTACAGTGTTATTGGACGCTCAGGAAAGGAAAGAAAAGAAAGAGGATTATACATACATATATATATATATATATATATATATATATATATATATATATATATATATATATATATATATATATATATATATGTTTGTGTGTGTGTGTGTGTGTGTGTGTGTGTGTGTGTGTGTGTATAATGAGTATATAAATTATCCAGGCGGGTACCGTACGAGCACTCAGGTATAGTCCAGAGTCTGTAGTGGCGCTGGGTTACCTCAAGTTCGCCACCAGTTTGGCGCTCTGTGGCGACAACAATTGGGAGCAGAAATCTAGACAACTGAGAATGAAGGTTCTCCATAAGAGTAGCATGGTATCCTTTTTTTTTCTGATTCTGAATGGTCCCAGAATCTATCGAGCTATTCGCCTGTACAATGTTGCCATCTTGGTAATATGGGAATGCTGCATCATTATTCGTGTGGATTCCCAGGTCACGCATTGACTCTGACTCTAAGATTGCACCACATTCCGGTCGTGTGTATTCCGATTGTAGTACGCTTGTGAGTCAATGGTGGAGTGCTTGAAACCTCTCAGCATTGAACTGCATGTTATACCCATCAGCCCGTGTGTGTAATGCATGCCGGTCGTTTTATAGTTTTGGTATGTCATCAGGGTCCTTGACCACCTGCGATACTTTCGTATCATCGGCGTAATTAGTGAGAGTCGTTGACTGTATGACTGAAAGAGCCACCACAAAGAGCCGCCGTAAACAGTAATGGTCCCAGTACAGTTCCTTGAACGACTCCACTGCGGATTGATGTCTCCCCCGAGGGTGCACCATTGGCTGCAACAGTCTGGCATAAAATAATAATAATAATAATAATAATAATAATAATAATAATAATAATAATAATAATAATAATAATAATAATAATAAATCATGCCTCCTCATTGATATGACTGTCCCAATCGATATAAACGTATCTGTCAAGACCTACCAAAAACTGAGCAAATATAAAGATCTTGAAATAGAAATTAGCAAAATGTGGAATCTGAAGACTAAAACAATACCTATTGTCATAGGTGCCCTGGGAATGACAGCGAAACGGGCTGATTACTACCTAGCTCAGATTCCAGGAAACCCCAAAATGGCTGAAGTTCAAAAAATAGTGCTCATGGGAACTGCCCATATTCTACGTAAAATACTGTCTATGTGATCTCAAATTTTAAAGCAAACACATAATTTTCTTATGGTTTCTTAAACATTCACTTGAACAAAACTGTACAAATACAAATATATGGTACCCTAGGCATAACACCTACATGAACTTCTAACTTGTTGTCTCTTGAGGTCTCTGGGTGAGACTTGGATCCAACTTGTACAAATGCAAAACAAAAGTCAAACATAAAATAATAATAATAATAATAATAATAATAATAATAATAATAATAATACGTCACATCAGATAGTTTGAGAAGCACTGGTGTAGATGACATAATCCATGTAAAAAAAGAAAGCGTCTGCTTGATCGGTGCCGGCCTAGGGTTGAACAATGGCAACGGATTTTTATGACATTTCCCAATTTCACGACGTAGTGGTTCCTTTGAAATCAAAGAGAGGAAGGTGACAGGGTGGCGCCGCTAACGTCACCGTCGCCGTCGTCTTCATCATCATCATCATCATCATCAACACTGTTGTTGTTGTCAATGCTATTATCTAACCATCATCATTGTAATTATTGTCATCGAAAGACAGTTAAAAAAAATAAGAAAGAAAGAAAAAGAAACGAACGATCTGGAAATATTTTTGTTTGAAATTTGAAAAAAAAAATGGTTGCAATATATGTATGCATGTATGTATACGTATGTGCGTGTGTATACTTATATATATATATATATATATATATATATATATATATATATATATATATATATAACAAAAGACTGTTACTCTGAGTTTCACGTTCCCAGTCTTTTGTTATATTTCTGCTGCTTTTAAATAAAGCATATTACTCTACCTCTGGTATTTGAGTACTCTTTTTCCCACCTTG
>NC_142951.1:6383947-6421447 GCF_046866305.1 Octopus bimaculoides
AATATATACACATTTATGCACCCCTAGACACACTCATGTCATCACAAACACACAAACACGCACAACACACACGCGTACACATACACACGTACACACACACGCACACTCACACATACACCCGCACACACACACACAGTTCTTAAGTAACAAATGATAACAGAATCTAAAGAGATTCCTGATTTGTACCACTCACTCTCTCTTTAAATTTCCTTTAGTATGTCTCTCGCTCTCCCACTCACTCTCCTACACCCTCTCTTTCACCCTATCTATCTAGCTAGCTAGCTAGCTAACTATCTCTCTCTCTCTCTCTCTCTGTCTATCTATTCATCCCCCTCTCTCTCTCTCTCTCTCTCTCTCTCTCTCTCTCTCTCTCTCTCTCTCTCTCTTTCTCACTCTCAAAGTCTCTCTCCCCTCTCACTCTTAAGATTGGTTTCAAATCTTGGCTCGAGGCCAGCAATTCCGGGAAAGAGGGTATGTCGAGTACACATCGACCCGAATGGATAAAAAGCAAAGTCGACCTTGGTAGAATTTGAAATGAGAACATAAAAACAGACGAAATGCCGCTAAGCATTTTGCCCGGCGCCATAGCGACTCTACCAGCTCGCCGCCTCACCCACCCACTCTTAATATTGCTTTCAAAGTTTGACAAAGGCCAACAATTTCAGAGGTTTTCATGGACCCCAGTACTCAACTGGTACTTATTTTATCGATCCCGAAGAGATGTCAGGCAAAGTCGACCCCCAGCGGAATTTCCATCCGCCTCTTAATATTAAGTTTCAAATTTTGGCACAAGGCCAGCAGTTTCGGGTGAAGGGGGGGGGGGGTTAAGTTGGCAACATCGATCTCCAGTGTTCAACTGGTACTTAGCTTATCGACTCCTGAAAGGAAGAAAGGCAAAGTCGACCTTGGCGTTATTTCAACTCATGACGTCGAGACATAACAAAATGCCTGACGACAATTTGTCCAACGAGCAGACGATCTTGCCTGCTCCCCCCCCTCACCTATCCACTCTTAATATTAATCACCGTTTCCATTACCTACCCTTCTCTCTCTCTGCCATTCACCCTTTCTCTCTCTCTCTCTGCCTCACACACACACACATACACACAAGCGCGCGCACACACACACACACAGACTCATACACACGTATGCTGTCCTTACTGTTTTTTCAACACCCCTTCCCTACTATTTCCTGTCAATCATTTCCTTCTTTTACTCTTCCTCTCTCCCTTTCTGTCTCTCTCTCTTTCTCTGCCTCTGCCTCTCCCTCTCTGTCCTACATCCATTAGCTCCCTCTTTTTCTTTTCGTCATTACCTCCCTCCATTCTCCCTGTCTCTCTCTCTCTCTGCCACTTCACTCTTTGTTTCTCTCTTTCTCGTTCTCCTCCTTTCTCTATTTCTCACCTCCTCCCTCTCTCTCTCTCTCTCTCCCACTCACTTAATCTCTATTTCGACGTCCTCACACTCTACAAACCTGTCTATATTGTTTCACACTCTCTTATTCTTTCTTCAATCACACAGAGAGAGAGAGAGAGAGAGAGAGAGAGAGAGAGTATATGCATGTGAAAGAGAGAGAGAGAGAGAGAGAGAGTATATGAGTGTGAAAGAGGGAGAAAGTATGCGTGTGAAAGAGAGAGAGAGTATATGCGTATGAAAGAGAGAGAGAGAGGTGGGGAGATATAAGGCGACAGAGAGAGAGAGAGAACAAAGACAGAAAGACAAAAACAGATAGAGTGGCTGTGACAGTGTGAGAAAGAACGCCACCCAAAGATACGCACACACACACACACACACACAGACGCTCACACACACATACCAACACATACTCCTTCTAGCTCCCCCCTCTCTCTCTTTCTCTCTCTCTCTCTCGGTCTCTCATTCTCTCTTCCTCTTCTCTCATTCAAACTCCATTCTCCTCCTACCACTCTCTCCCTGCTTTACCCACCTCCTCCTCACCCGCTTTTCTTTCCCTCCCCCCTCTGATCGTCTGTTCTATCGATTGATAAAGGCTGACAGCTCCAGCCTTTGGTCGTGGCTTGGGACTTCGAAAAAAACTAACGAAGTTGTCGCAAAGACTTCTGGGAGATTTCACCAAACAACCACAACAACAACAACAACCTCCACAACAACCACAACAACAACAACAATAACGTAACACAAAGCAACACGTCCTCAGTCATTCAGTTTCATTCCTCTTCTTCTTTTCTTTCATTTTCTTTATTTAACATTTTTCTTATTCCTTAATCCAGTTTCCAAGATACGAAGAGTGACTATTGTGGATTATATATACTGGATTAAGGATTAAAAAGATCTCAAATTTTCACATAGACACACACACACACACACACACACATACACAGTCACACACATACGGATAACATAAAGATATACACGCATATATATATAAATATATATACTTATATGTATACGTATAGCCATTGGATTAGCGATTAACAACAAAATTATAGAAGACTATTAATCCAAGTTTATTAATGTTTGTTGAGAAATCCAGCGGGATTAACATCCACTAAATGGATATATATTGTATTTATAGATTATAAAATTCTGCAGGAATCCAATTTAATGCGACATCATATTCGGTGTATTTGCCGGTTATAGCAGTAACAGAAAATATATATCCTGGATTAACGAATATTTGGAGAGAAAAATATACGAAGATTAACAAGAACGAAGAATAATAACCAGACGGAGTTGCATATTGGATCGATTGGGATTAGCAGTTCGAATCGAGAGGAGAGAGGCATTTTAGTGATAATTACTGTCGAGGAATGAAATAAACCATGAAAGGTAAGGAATTATGAAGAACTATTAATATAATGGTTAGACTTAGGCGTTGAGTTGTCGGAGTCGTTAGCCCGTCCGGCAAAATGCTTAGACTCTTTTACTCTTTTACTTGTTTCAGTCATTTGACTGCGGCCATGCTGGAGCACCGCCTTTTGGTCGAGCAAATCGACCCCAGGACTTATTCCTTGTAAGCCTAGTACTTATTCTATCGGTCTCTTTCTTTTTTTCCGAACCGCTAATGTTACGGGGACGTAAACACACCAGCATCGGTTGTCAAGCAATACTAGGGGGACAAACACAGACACACAAACATATACACACACATACACATATATATATACATATATACGATGGGCTTCTTTCAGTTTCCGTCTCCCAAATCCACTCACAAGGCTTCGGTTGGCCCGAGGCTATAGTAGAAGACACTTGCCCAAGGTGCCACGCAGTGGGACTGAACCCAGTACCATGTGGTTGGTAAGCAAGCTACTTACCACACACCCACACCTGCGCCTATCCTGCTTAGCAACGTTTCGTCCTTTCTGAGTTCAAATTCCACTTAGGTCGACACAGCCTTTCATCCTTTCGGATGAAATAGGTACCAGTTGAATACTTGGGTCGATGTTATCAATTTGATTCCCCCCCCCCAAAAAAAAAAATTTCTGGCGTTATCCTTATAATAGAAAGAATTATTTAAGGCTGCAAACATTAGTATGCCGTTACGTTGTGAGTTCAAATTCCGCTGAGATCGACTTTGCGTTTCCTCATTTCAGGGTCGATAAAATAAGTACCAGTTACGCACTGGGGTCGATATAACCGACTGGCTCCCCTCCCTCAAATTTCAGGCCTTGTGCTTATAGTAGAAAGGATTATTATTATTATTATTATTATTATTATTATTATTATTATTATTATTATTATTATTGATGTTGCTGTTGTTGATATTATAAAGTGGCGCGCTGGGCGAATGGTTAACACGCCAAGCAAAATGCTAAGCGGCATTTCATCCGTTTTTAAATTCTGAGTTCAAATTCCGCCGAGGTCGACTTTGCCTTTCATCCTTTCGGGGTCGATAAAATAAGTACCCGTTGAACTCTTGGGTCGCTGTAATCGACTTACCCTCTTTGCCAACATTGCTGGCCTTGTGCTGGTAGTAAAAAGGGTTATTCATATTTCAGAAACTATGATAAATTTTGTGTGCGTGTGTGTGTGTGCGTGTGTGTGTGTGTGCGCGCGCGTGTGTGTGTACATGATATATATATATATATATATATATATATATATAAGGGCATTACTATACAATAATGCCTCACGCTATGAGGGACTCTAAGGTCAGACTACCATAAAAAGCACATTTTTACCGAAAGCGAGGAAATGCAGCTCTCAAAGCCAACCCCTTTGGCTTTGAGAGCTGCATTTCCTCGCTTTCGGTAAAAATGTGCTTTTTATGGTAGTCTGACCTTAGAGTCCCTCATAGCGTGAGGCATTATTGTATAGTAATGCCCTTATATATATATATATATATATATTTCGGGAATAAATGATGGATTTTTTCCCTTATGAGGTTTTTTCACGCTAGCTACTTGATGAATTCTTGTAAAAGAATTCGTCCTATTATTGAATTTATATATATATATATATATATATATATATATATATATATATATATATATATATATATATATATATACGTGTATAAATATATGTATATATACATATATATACATATATGTATAAATATGTGTATATATATACATATATACTTAGATATATTAGTAAATTTTACTAATTAATAAAATTATACTAATTTTATTAATTAGTCTGAGACTGAACCTGAAATCATGTGATTGGGAAGTAAGCTTGTGAGTCTGTTTGTGTCTGTGTTTGCCTCCCACCACCGCTTTACAACCGGTGTTGGTGCGTTTACGTCCCCATAACTTAGCAGTTCGGTGAAGGTAACAAAGCTATAAAAAAAAAGAAAAAGTAAGTACTGGGATCGATTCATTCGACAAAACATTCTCCAAGGTGGTGCTCCAGCATGGCCGCAGTCAAGACAGAAGATATATGTATTTGTGTGTGTGTGTGTGTGTGTGTGTGTGTGTGTGTCTGTGTGTGTGTGTGTTTATGCCCTAGTTCAGTGGTCGGGGAATTTTTTTTTTTTTAACCAATTACCCCCTAAATATATTTATTTACGCCGACGTTACCCATTTGATTTGAAAGGAAGAAGATCACGGATTCTTTGAATTCAAAAGTTTTACTGAATCTGTTTTTATTATTATTGAACCTATTTATAGGAATCTCTTTACAGATGCAGTGTGGAGGCGCAATGGCCCAGTGGTTAGGGGCAGCGGACTCGCGGTCGTAGGATCGCAGTTTCGATTCCCAGACCGAGCGATGTGAGTGTTTATCGAGCGAAAACACCTAAAGTTCCACAAGGCTCCAGCAGGAGATGGCAGGTGAACCCTGTTGTACTCTTTCACCACAACTTTCTCTTACTTCTTGTTTCTGTTGTACCTGTAATTCAAAGGGGCCAGCCTTGTCACACTCTGTGTCATGCTGAATATCCCTGAGAACTACGTTAAGGGTACACGTGTCTGTGGAGTGCTCAGCCACTTGCACGTTAATTTCACGAGCAGGCTGTTTCCGTTGATCGGATCAACTGGAACCCTCATCGTCGTAACCGACGGAGTGCCAAACACCAACAAACAACACAGATGCAGTGTTGCCAGAAAAAAAAATCTCTCTCGCAACAAAAAACACGTTTTTTATATAATTTTACTTATGCCTAATGAGTCCTCATTACCGACAATAATTTCCTTTTTACCCCCACCTTCACCCCCCACCCTTGGGATAATTTATTCAGATTCGTCGACCCCTGGTCTAAACAAATCCATTTTAACAGCATTTCTCTGACAGACCAGAGGCGGTTTAATTTAACTAATCTGGGACCGTCACGGTAATTAGACGGTTGGTCGTGATCGTCTAGTGGTTAGGATCCCACGTTGTGTCCGTGGTAACCCAGGTTCGAATCCTGGTCACGGCAGTCTAGTTTCCTTTTGATTTCAGATGTTCTTCGCCAACGGTGCAGAATCCTTACCCAAGGCAGTGTAGTTATAAGTTAATTCTAGATATCCTACGACTTCAGGTTCGAATTCTGTTCATGGCAGTGCAACTTAACTTTTGTTTCAAAATAATTTTAGACGTCTTTTGGCATCAGGATCGAATCCTGGTCGAAGTAAAACTTAATTTTGCTTTAAAGTTAAGACATCCCTGTTCACCGACCCCTGTCTAGTTTAATGTCAGAATAAACAGTTGGAATGGTCAGTAATCTCGCCATTTCTATTTCTTTCTTTTTCTTTTTTTTTTTTTACAGACAATTACTTCAGACCTACTTTCGTCATCTTCTTGGTACTGGTCAGTTATCCAAGTCTACTGTTCTGTGCACTGAGGCAGAACACTTGCGATGAAGGGCATACCAAGTCAGCCATCCAGTCGGCCGGTCAAGCGTTGATTGTCGGTGTGTTCTCGTTTCATAACAAGGGCTCTGGAAAATATGGATGTGGAGAAACTAATACAGGTAAGTAGAGAGAGGAGGAGAGAAGAAGAGAGAGGAGGAGAGAAGAAGAGAGAGAGAGTGAGAAAGAAAGAGAAAGAAAGAGAAAGAAAGAGAAAGACAGAGGGTGGAAATGAAAACGGGTGAAGGAGTAGAAAGGTGAAGAGAGAAAGAGAGAGAGAGTGAGAGGAGCTTGAGAGGGGATATAAAAGTAAATAGAGAGAGAGGGGGGAAATCAAATGGAAGAGGAGGCGAGAAGAAAGAGAAAGTAGGAAGGGGAGATAAAAAGGGAGAGAGAGATTATATACTTATGCATGTATATATATATATATATATATATATATATATATATATATATATATATATATATATATATATATATATATATATATTTTTTTTTTTTTTTATATGTATTTATTTTCTCCTAGTAATAAATAACTCGGACAAAATAAATTGGTTAATAGATGCCAGGGTAGCAAAGATCACAAAATAACTGTGGTGTGGTGTAACTCCTGTTTATGATCGCATAAATTGTAATTCTTCGAAACATATGTCGGAATAAAAGTATGCAGTTATAATATGCGTTTCATTCCATTCATTAAATTTATATATATATATATATATATATATATATATGTGTGTGTGTGTGTGTGTGTGTGTGTGTGTGTGTGTGTGTGTATGTATGTATGTATGTATATATACATGCATATATACATGGATATCATATTTATGTGATGTATATATATATATGTGTGTGTACGTGCGTGTGTGTGTATACAATACATATACGTGCATATATTATGAATGTATGTATGCATGTCAGTGTAAATATGATTTCTATACACGCATGTATAAGTACGTATATATGTGTATGAGTGTGTATGTATGTACGTATGCATCTATCTCTCATTCTCCATCTCACTCTTTCCCCCTCTCTCTCTCCTTCCCTCTGTGTGTGTGTGTGTGTGTGTGTGTGTGTGTGTGTGTGTGTGTGTGTGTGTGTGTGCGTGCGTGCGTGTGTGCGTGCGTGAGTACAATACCAATAAAGAGTAAAACATCATTTGTCTTTCCTACATCCGTTTTAGTGTCGATGCAGGCGTATGAAGCGATCCGGTGGACCCTCGATTTATTGAACAAGAAAGGAGAGTATTTCAATGGACAATATTTAGCTGATAGCTATGTACCTGGAATACTTTTGGGTAAGTAATTGATGTCTTCTGGAGATTATGTGCCCAACATGCGACTTGCTATGACAGTGCAGACGACCGAGTGGACTGACGGACGCAGCGGATTGGCCAAGGCGCCATTGTTTCGTTATATTTAGTTTCTTGTGTCCGAACAACAATTAGACCAATTGTTTATACCTCCGTTCGTGTGTTGTTGTTGATGATGATGATGATGATTAAATTGGAGAAAACTCAATAATTTTTCTTAATTACATATTTATAGTACTTTTACATACTTAGAAGTATGTATATATATATATATATGTACATATATATATGTATATATATATATACATATATATTCATATATATATATACATGTATAAATATATATATATGTATATATACATATTTATCTATATATATATATATGTGTGTGTGTGTGTATGCATGTATGTGTGCACGTATGTGTGTGCACGTGTATGTATATACATACATATATATATATATGCATATTTATATATATAGTATATAATATATATATAGCATATATATGTGTGTGTGTGTGTGTGTGTTTACACATATACATTTATGTATGCATGTATGTATTTGTATGTGTATGTATGTATGAATGTATATTAGTATATTAGTATATTGAACGTATGTTTGAAATTCTTGCAGGTATGGTAGCCAAGGATTACTGCGACCAGACGTCACATGTTAACGTGATTCTCCAGGAGGCCATCGCAGAAATTGATGCCGAAAATTGCAACTTACCACCCGGACGAAGACTAACCGAATCGAAAATGTTTCTGGGTAAATATTCCAATTTAACCAATCAACAATCTTCCATTTAATTTATTCAAAGTATATGATTAAATGAATGAATAAATAAATAAAACGGAGAATGGCAAACATTGGACAAACATGTGTAGACACATGCATGTACATGTAACACTTTCATAAATTCACAAATGTAACACTTGAACTGTCTCCTGGCATCACCAACCGAGTTGTAACCTCATGTATTTTACCATGCTTGGTCAGGCCGTCAGCTGATTTTCAAAAGAAAATGATACTCGTTACATACATGCATACATACATGCATACATACATACATACATACATACATACATGATGGCTGTTCGCTCGTGACCGAGGAAGACCATCACTGACCATTAAGACAAAATTATACATACATACACTCAGACAAAATTGTGCATACATACACACAAATACATTCACTAATGTGAATGGATGTGTAGCAAGAAGGAGTTTTAAAACCCGTTTCAACCAACACAGACAAATAATGATGAATATTACTGCACACTTCTGTCGAATACTTTTCCTTTAATTAAATATTGATTTTAAAAATTTATTTATTTACTTACATCTTCGTTTCTTTGTTCTCTCTCCCCCTCTCCCCTTCTCTCCCCTTCTCTCCTCTTTTTTGATAAAACATTGTTTTTAGAAGGCTTCTTCTAAACGGTAAAGAATTAATTATTCTTTATTTTACTATCAAGGTGTTATTGGTGCCAACAGTGACACTGCTACAGTAGAACTGGCTGAATACACGACCCAGCACGAGATACCGTTGGTTACTTACATTGCTTCTACTTCGAGGCTTAGTGATGGGAAAAAGTACCCCTATATCGTTAGAACTGTCCCTGCAGAAAAGCCACTTCTGAGCGTAAGTATCACATTTCCTTCAGACGCTAATCATCTCTCATTTGCAAGGGTTCTTTTATTAGTAATCTGTTTATCATACTTAAATCATGTACACTATTGAAAGCCATCTAAACAGTGGTTTTTGTTTCGAGAAAACACAGCTTGTGAACGTATAGTGTTGGAAAACACAGAAATCAATCTGCAGGAAAAAGGGAAATCGTCCAGCAACTGCAATGGCGTTGCTAAATACAGATTTCTGCTTTTTTGAGCTTCATCAGTAACTCTGGGGGATTTTCACCTGTTGTTGATACATCTCTGTCTTTTAACCCTATACGTTTATCAGAGAATTTTTTTCGGTATGGAGACTGCAGTTAAGAAGTTTTTCAACAGTGTATATACTTTGAGTATGTTATACAGATTTGTAATTTGAACTAATACTGCTTCCATCGTTAATAACGAGTTTCTTTTATACTTTGGTAAGAAGAGAGAAAGAGAAAGAATATGGAGGCGCAATGGCCCAGTGGTTAGGGCAGCAGACTCGCGGTCATAGGATCGCAGTTTCGATTCCCAGACCGGGCGTTGTGAGTGTTTATTGAGCGAAAACACCTAAAAGCCCCACGAGGCTCCAGCAGGGGATGGTGGCGAACCCTGCTGTACTCTTCCACCACAACTTTCTCTCACTCTTACTTCCTGTTTCTGTTGTGCCTGTAATTCAAAGGGTCAGCCTTGTCACACTCTATGTCACGCTGAATATCCCCGAGAACTACGTTAAGGGTACATGTGTCTGTGGAGTGCTCAGCCACTTGCACGTTAATTTCACGAGCAGGCTGTTCCGTTGGTCGAATCAACTGGAACCCTCGACGTCGTAAGCGACGGAGTGCCAACAAAAAAAGTAGTAGTAGTAGTAGTAGTAGTAGTTGTTGTTGCTGTTGTTGTTGTTGTTGTTGTTGTTGTTGTCATCCCAGAAAGAAAGTATATAATATGTCGGCATTTCGCCTCTTGTCTTTAACACAGGTTTTGGTGGAAGTCCTAGAACGGCTGACCTGGATCTTTGTCACCGTCGTTTACACGGACGACCCTGATACCATAGCGGCTTTCATGCAGTTACGCGAAAGAATGTCTGAGAGAAACCTGTGCCTGACCGCCGCCATCAGCACGCCCAGCCAGGACCTCTCCACAGCAAGCATGGAGAAAGTCCTCAGCCAGGTAAAAGCGGCCGAGAGCAAAGGCGTAATCTATCTTGGATCGGAATTGGTGGCCAATAAGTTATTTCAGGTGGCCAACACTTACCCTGGGGCAGCTGATCTACAATGGATTGTCACTGATTCTTTATCCTTGGCCAATGATTATACAAATAACCCGTGAGTTGAGTTTTTGGTTTTTTAAATTCTTTTGGAACAGAGCGAAGTCGGGGCAAGGGTTCATTACGAGTGAGGAATTTTCAGGTGCATAAAAACCTGTAGAGAAGTAACTGAGCTGAGAAAAATTAATGTGTGTGTGTGTGTGTGTGTGTGTGTGTGTGTGTGTATTTTGGTTTTCATCAATAAAACATAACAGAATGGTTTGTTTCCCTCCCTTATTAAATTAATCTACGAGGTGGATACCGAAAAGTTCCTGGCTTTAAGTGTATCGCGCGAAAAAGTCCTGGTTGGAGACCCAACCTTCCGTGTTTCTTTTACGTGGGGGGGGGGGGTACTCAGAAAAACTGGAGGATCGCTGCAATAAGCGTGTGAACCAAAGAGGGGGAATATGTATTTTCTTTTACCTGTATTTTCTTTTACCTGTATTTTTTTACCTGTATTTTCTTTTACCCAAAAGCCAGGAACTTTTCAGCACACCCACCCCTCCTATGTAATTATTTTCGACTGTTTATTTTGCCACCTCAAATATTTAAATAGCTTCATCATCATCATCATCATCATCATCATCATCATCATCATCATCATCATCATCATCATTATTATTATTATTATTATTATCATTATTTTCAAGTTACCTTCTCTTTCAATATGACTTGTTGCTTCACATCGGCCGTCGGATTAGGCGTTGCTGTTAATCCTGACAGACGACTTACTGCTCGCCTACAAACGCACGCACACACACACACACACTCACACACACACACACACACACACACACACTCACATATATATTTATACTTATACATACACATGTATTTATACGCATGTATATATGTATATGCATACGTATATACATCTTAATCTATGTGCACAGTATTATATATCCATTACGGCCGATCTTAACAATAAATTTCGCATTGGGTGTTAAACCGGTTGTTAGATAACAGCACGGTTACGTAATACCATGTGCTCATCAGAGCTACTAGGAATGGAAATGAAATATGGTGACTGACGTCTGTGACTTAGTTTAGTAAACATGTATTCGACTAAAAAAAAAAAAGTATTCAGTAATTCTTCAATTTAATGTTAACTCTACATAAAAAATTAAAATATGTGTGTCTGTAGGGGGGGGGGGGTGCACACCTCCTTGGGCCCTTAAATTCTTAATAGAGTAATAGGGACACCGTCATAGAATGCGGAATGGCTTGAGCAAATTTAGACTGTTGGGCAGGGTTGAGCAAACCCATCGCTCTCCATCGACTGGTGGCAGTCGAGTTCTGGCAGAAAGAAGGCCGTAAATAAAGGGTGACAGATCGTCTCTAATGCATGGCAGGTATTTCATATAGATAGATAGATAAATAGAGAGAGAGAGAGAGAGAGAGAGAGAGAGGGGTAGATAGGTAGGTAGGTAGGTAGGTAGGTAGGTAGGTAGGTAGGTAGGAAGGTAGGTAGGTAGGAATGTAGGTAGGTAGGTAGGTAGGTAGGTAGGTAGGTAGGTTGACAGTTTGACTGATCGATTGCTTGATCGATCGATCGACTGATTGATTGATTGATTGATTCATTCATTCATTCATTCATTTTTACTTGAAATTTACATTTTTGTTTTCTTAGATACACCCGAGGAATGGTGGCAGTTTTGACTGGAACGCGCTTCATCGTAGAATTCGAAGATCACTGGAAGCGCATCAACGAATCGAACCCGTCTAAAGAAAACCCCTGGATTAAAGAATGGTACATGATGCGAAACAAGTGCAAATTTCCTGGCGTCATACACTCTCCGTTTAACTCCTATCCAGACTGCGTGTTACCCAGCGAAGAGGAGAAGAGGATTCAGTTTTCCCAGGACCAATATGTAGAACCTGCTGTGCATGCGGTGTTTACTTATGCACGTGCCCTAAAAACGGCCCAAAAACAATTGTGCGGCAACGTTGCCGGAGTATGCCCGGCTCTGTTGAACCTTAATAGCAAGGATTTCGCCGAGCAGTATCTAAAGAAAGTGGAGTTTACGTACAAAACCGACGAAAGGATTTCCAGTTTGGCCTCTGATAGATACGCGCCTTACCAGAAAGCCAAACACCTGAGCTTTGATAAAAACGGGGAAATAATCAGCCCTGAGTTTGGCGTTTGGAATTACAACGGAATGTTGAATAAAAACTTCCGGTTTAGAAATGTAAGTAATACTTATGAAATTGTTGTTGCTGCTGCGACTGCTGCTGCTGTTGTTGTTGTTGTTGTTTCTGTTGTTATTTCTTCTTTTCTTGGTTGTTGTTGTTGTTATTATCATAGCCGTCACACAGTATACAATATGGTGAAGTAGTTGATTGAAGAAGTGTCTTCCGGGGGTTTGTAGGCTTACTGTTTGTCAAGTCACAACAAGGACCCCCAGACAGACAGTACTTTACGCAATATGCGTGCAGCTCCCAGTAATGCCAATTTTTGCAATACATCTAGATTGTAGGGTATTTCTAAAATTTCTTCTTCTTCTTCTTCTTCTTCTTTTAATTATTATTATTATTATTATTATTATTAATAATAATAATAATAATAATAATAGGAGTGGCTGTGTGGTAAGTAGCTTGCTTACCAACCACATGGCTCCGGGTTCTGTCCCACTGTGTGGCACCTTGGGCAAGCGTCTTCTACTATAGCCTCGGGCCGACCAAAGCCTTGTGAGTGGATTTGGGAGACGGAAACTGAAAGAAGCCCGTCGTATATATGTGTATGTATGTATATATATATGTGTGTGTGTGTGTGTTTGTGTGTCTGTGTTTGTCCCCCCAACATCACTTGACAACTGATGCTGGTGTGTTTACGTCCCCGTAACTTAGCGGTTCGGCAAAGAGAAAGCGATAGAATAAGTACTAGGCTTCCAAAGAATAAGTCCTGGGGTCGATTTGCTCGACTAAAGGCGGTGCTCCAGCATGACCGCAGTCAAATGACTGAAACAAGTAAAAGAGTAAAAGATTATTATTATTATTATTATTATTATTATTATTATTATTATTATTATTATTATTGAGTGAGAGAGCAGTGCATGCCATCAAAGTGACACTGGGGTACAAATATACGAAGCCCAGTATACCCCTCTAGACTACCCATCTGATAAGGGTACACCAGGCACATGCATCACAACCATATGTGTGCCATCTGGTGATCTCATATCAAGATAAACAGCGCATGACCTCGCAGATGGGGACCCAGTTAGAATTTTCTTCAGGTCGAGTAGCCCATCCCGCTCAAAAGGTCCCATTTTTCTATATGTGACTGTGGATTTTCATGGATAAGTTCATGAACTTTGGTTCTCTTCTCTAAAACTATATATTTATATATTCTATACTGTGGAACTTAATTTGATTCTAATTTTTAATAAATTGAATTTAATTGAGTTTTTACCTGTAAATTTGAATTTTTATCCCTAATATCATATATATATGTATATATATATATATGTGTGTGGGTGTATGTGTGTGTGTGTGTGTGTGTGTGTGTGTGTGTGTGTATTTATAGATATATATATATCATGATTATGTATTCTATTTTATTTTCATATCCAGGTCGGAAGTTACTCCGATGGTCATTTGTCTTTGGACACATCGAAAGTCTTCATGTATGGCTCCAATCGAACTACAGAGCTCCCGTCTTTACCGACATCGTTATGTCCGAATGCGACCTGTCAGCCATGTTTAGGCTCTTTTGTGGATATCAAATATTTCTTCAGAAACGGCGATGTCATCTTAACGAGTTTCTTCTCTCTCCATAGTAAAGGGGATTTGCCGTTTAGTTGTGGTCTTTTCACAACAGACAGCGCCCAGGTAAACCAGTTCGTTTTTTGTTTTGTGCATGCATGTATTCTTTTATTCTTTTATTCTTTCAGTCATTTGATTGGAGATAAATATATTAGGTTTGTGTGTGTATGTGTATATACATCATCTATATATATATATATATATATATATATATATATATATATATATTATTGAGTTGTAGAGGCACCGTATTTTATTATGCAACGATAATACGTTACAGAGTATATTCTTTTCTACTCTTGGCACAAGGCTCGAAATTTTGGCGGGGAGGGTGGCCAGTCGATTAGATCGACCCCAGTACGCAAGTGGTATTTAATTTATCGACCCCGAAAGGATGAAAGGCAAAGTTGACCTCGGTGAAATTTGAGCAAAGAACATAAAGACAGACGAATTACCGCCAAGCATTTCATCCGGCGTGCTAACGTTTCTGTCTGCTCGCCGCCTTATAATATATTACAAAGTATATTTTACTTGTTTTATGTCCAAACTGGCCAGATCTGGCTTTTCACATTTGTCCTACAATGTCACTTTAAAGATAAACAATCACATCAGCAAAATCGCGACGCTGTGCGATAATGTGTGATCAATTAAAAAAAATATGTATAAATAAGCATAACATTTGACAGTATGATCTGAATAACAAACAGTATGGTCTGAATAATAAGCAGTATGATGTGAATAGTAATCAGATGACCAGCTTGTTTTCTCTTCTTTGCTTATAATCGAATCGTGTTTCCCGTGTTTTGTTGCAGATGCAGTATCTTGAAGCAGTGCTGTACGCCATAGATAACCTTAAAGGACTCTTTCCTTCGTTGCTGCCTGGAGTGAAGCTTGGAACTTTAATATTAGACGACTGTAGTTCGTCTAGCAGCGCCGTATCACAGATTTCAGACTTACAACACGGACGACTCAAGGTGGTCGACTCTCTCACTCGTTCCCAACTCCAGCCTAGAACCATATCAGGATATTTGGGTCTAGCTGATACCTGGCTAACTGTACCCTTGGCAGAGACCATGGATCGTCTGAAGCGGCCGTTCATCGGTTATACTGCCATGGGCTATCAGATGAAACCAATGTCTACCAATGAATTTCCGTTTTATTTGAACCCGTTACAGCTACACTCAACGCTCATGCGAATACTCTCTCAGTTTCTTCGAAATGTTGGATGGAAATATGTACAAGTAAGACAATTATTTCCTTCTTTATCAACCAATCATTTTAATTTTTTTAAATTTATGTAGAAAAGACCTTGTTATTATTGATGGTCCTTTTTAGAGGCGATACGTTAGCAGGCTCAATAGTAAAGGACGAGCCGCTAAACCCCTTTGTGGTACTCATTTACGTTTCCTTACGTTCTGAGTTGGTTTTCTGATAAAGGTCAACTTTACCCCTTATCCAAATTTTGAATTTGAATAAAAAGTAATCAATTTTTTTTTCATGCTTGTCAAATTTTTCAGGTCAACATTTATAGCCAAATTAAAGTTAGGTCAACTACTGCACCAAAATGACTTTGGAGAAGCAAAAATTCCATGTGAAATGCAACAAGATTAGGAAACATTGCAACAGTGTTTGAATGTTTACGCTACACACTATGTTGGCTTGTATGGGTTTGAGAGAATGTATGTGTACATGTGCTTGAGGGAATGTGTGTGGGAAACATTTTGCACTGCATTTTACAACATACAAGTTGAATTTTTCAAACCAAAAGTTACAGACAGAAAAAGGTCAGTCGACCTATACACAAAGATGACTTTGCAGGACCAAAAATTCCAACAAGAGTGATGATGTTTGAATCTTTACACTATACACTATGTCGACTTGTATGCTGGAAAATATGGCATTTAACTTTTGGACAAAAGTGATACCAAACTTTTATCCAACTATTATTTTTGATTTGTATAAAATACCAAACTCCGTTATCCATCCTTAGGATATAAAAATAAACACGTAAATTATTTGGCAGCTTACTCGTTGCTTTTTTGTTCGTTTCGTTTTCATACGTTGCGGTATTTTGCTTTCTGATTTCCAATCCTGTGGAGGTGACTTTGCCTTATGTTTAGCGGCATATCATTGGCGGTGGGATTTTTCAGACATACGATGAATGAACGCCTGCAACTGACGAAACGCATATAAGTTGAAATCACGTGATCTAGCAGTTCTGCGACCCATGTTAGACGGCTTTCGTCTGCTAGCGATATGTTTGTGCTTCTGAGCACTTTTCGTCTATATGAGAGGATCTTACAAGGCGAATACCACTGTAATACGGTATTCTAACAATATATTCACATTAAGTTGGATACAAAGATTGCCATATACATACATACATATATATATATATATATATATATATATATATATATATATATATATATATATATATATATATAAATTATGTGTGTATATTTCGTATGTGTATTTCAAGTGCATGTGTTTATTACCGGCATAATGCCTCTCCCAAGGTTTAATTGTATGTATGTATATGATATATCATATATACTAAGGGTTCTTTTTTATTTATGAATATGTGTATGTATGTGCGTATGTATATGTATGCGTGTATTTTTATATGTATGTTTTTGTACATGTATTTACGCATATGTGTGTATGTCTGTATATATGCATGCGTACACTTATATGTGTATATATGTATCTATGCATATACACATACAAATATACATACAGGCACGTCCGTTTTCATTTAATAGTTTCCTATGTCAAACTGTTTAAAGTTGTTCTAAAGTTGTTTTCTTTCTCTTATCAGGTGTTGTATTCAGAGGATTCTTACGGCGAAAATGGCCGGATGGAACTGGTCAAAGAAGCAGCAAAATATGGTATTTGCGTGGTTGCAAGCCACTCAATTGACAAGCTACAGAAGAGCACTGAGTTGATAAATGCTCTTAGACGAAACCCGAACGCAAAACCTGTTGTGGTTCTTGTCAGAAATAAGAAATCTATTCGGAGAATTCTGGAAAGTATCCGAGCCGAGGCGGCTGCCGGAGAATTTACTTTCATTGGTTTGGACAGTTGGGGAACATCTGACCATATAGTAAAAGGTTTCGAGAATGAAGCAGACGGCACGTTGATATTTCGTTACAAGACAGCGGCGATTGCCGATTTTCAGAACTACTTGGATTCACTAGATGCTCAGAATCACGCACACAATCCTTGGTTCATCGAATGGTTTCAAAATATGTTTAAATGTGCCCTCACTTCTGCCGATGTACTGAAGCACGGCCAACTTTGCAACGCCACATATGCCAAGTCTAAAATTACGTCTTCACCTTGGTTTGAACTCGACCCGAGAGTGTTGTTCGTTACCGATGCTGTCTATGCGTTCGCTCACGGTCTTGATAGTTCTTTGAGGGAGGTGTGCGGTCAGAATTACAGTGGTGTCTGTAGCAAGTTCTTAACGTCACGTGACAGTGGAGACATACTCGTCAAGAACATCAAAGCAGCCAGATTCAGAGACGAAAATCTACACTATTTTGCTTTCGACAAGAATGGTTTTGGCAACATTCCTTTCGAAATATTCAATTACAATTCCAAAAAATATGATCTGGTATGATTCCATTATTCTCTCAACATTATTCTATTATTCTCTTAAACTAATCTGTCTAGCACATTAGACTGCGGCCAGGCTGGGGCGCCGTTTTAAAGAATTTTTAGTTGCACCAATCGACCCCAGTACTTTTTTTTTTTGTTAAACTTGGTTCTTATTATATCGGTATCTATTACCGAACCGCTATGTCACAAGGTCGTAAACACACCATCACCGGTCGTTAAGCGATGGTTGGAGACAGACACACACACACACCCAGATACATACGTACATATATGTATATATATGTGTGTATATATATATATATATATATATACATCTGTGTGTGTGTGTGTATAAATATATATATACGTATATATATATATATATATATATATATATATATATACAGAGAGTGAGATATAGCTATATATATATATATATATATATATATATATATATATATATATATAGAGAGAGAGAGAGAGAGAGAGAGAGAGAGAGAGAGAGATGGATAGAAAGAAAGAAAGGAAGAAAAAAAGAAATATATATATATATATATTATTATTATTATTATTATTATTATTATTATTATTATTATTATTATTATTATTATTATTATATATGCATACATGACGATAAAGTGGTTACCGTATACAAGAACGTCTTGGGATAAGACCCACTTGTCCGTGAAATATTCTGATCATGTTTTCCTTTTCTTCTACATTTTACAGGTGGGTGAGTACAGCTTAACCAATGAACGGTTTTCTTTGAACGAAAACAGCCTCAAACTATTCGGTGGGGCGTCAGTGACGTCAGTGCGTCCATCTTGCAAAGAAAAATGTATCTCCTGTCAGTACATGTCAAACGAACAACCAACGATGTTCATACCCGGAGACCTACTCATCGCCGCCATGTTTGATATCCACAGTGCAGGTAATAGGCCCTTCTCTTTTACTCTTCTATAATTTCACCTGTTCCATGGCGCCATAAATATTCCTTCATACATTCTTTCATACATTCTGTTATTCAATTTTTTTTTTCATATTACTCCATCTTTTCTATCCTTATTACGCCCTTCTGTTATTCCATCAAAGCATCTCATTCATCCTATCCTTCTACCCAACTTAGCCCGTCTATCCTTCTGTTATTTCATCCTTGTACCAGTTCATTAATACTTCACTTCTGTCATCCTTTCTTTCCATCATTCCATCCTACCATCCTGCCCTCCCTCCCTTCAATCCTTCTCTATATTTCATCATTCCATCTATTCCACATCCTTACATCATTACATATTTATTACCCAACATTATGTCCTTCCGTGCTTCTTTTCTTCAATTCTGCCATCCTTACATCCAATATATCATTCCATTATTCCGTTCTTCTATCCCTATACCCTCCCATCCTTACATCTTTCAATCCTTATACCTGTAATCTTACCTTGTTTATTCCATCATCCTATCCATTTAATCCTACCGTCCTTCTTGTCTGCTATCCTTCTATCCTACCGTCCTCCTTGTCTGCTATCCTTCTATCCTACCGTCCTTCTTGTCTGCTATCCTTCTATCCTACCGTCCTTCTTGTCTGCTATCCTTCTATCCTACCATTCTTTCATCCCACTATCTTTCCATCACACCATTCTTACATTCTGCCATCATTCTACCCTCTCATTCTTCCATCATTCCCTCTTCCCATACAACGATTCTACTATCCAGCTATCTTTCCATCCTGCCATCCTTTTATCCAACCATCATTTTATTCTGCTATCACTGCATTCTACCGTCCTTCTATACTGCCATTTTTCCATCCCTAAATATTGTAAATATACACCTTAAATATTGTACTTGTTGTTGTTGTTGTTGTTGTTGTTGTTGTTGTTGGCACTCCGTCGCTTACGACGTCGAGGGTTCCAGTTGGTCGGATCAACTGGAACCCTCATCGTCGTAAGCGACGGAGTGCCAACAACAACAACAACAAATATATACACTAAATATTAACTAAATAGCCTAACCTATTTTATAACTGTAATGAGTCATCGCAGATCTTTAAACATTTAATCCAAGACGAAATTCTATCGGTTTTCTTATCTTTCAATTCCAGATCAATCACCGTTCGTTTGTGGTCCCATGAGCGTTTATGGAGGTTTCCAAAATACTGAGGCCTTTGCTTTCGCTCTCGATTGGGTTAACCGGGGTCTATTAAGTGATGTGACCTTAAACAATATCACTCTTGGAGGGATCGCGTTTGACGGTTGTTCAACACCGGCTCGAGCCAAATCGATAACTTTGAACTTCCATCACGGTCTATTGAACACCAGGTAAAAATCTTCTTATTTATTTCAGTCATTTCACTGCGGCCACGCTGGGGCACCGCCTTGAAGGCCATGGAATTAGAAATTGGTAAATAGAAACTGTTGGCAATTTTTCAATGGAACTGGGTTTCTTTTTACTTTTTATAGAGTGTAACACTGAATCTACCGCCTTGTTGAACACTGATGTATATTTTTATGTACATATAGACATGTATATATTTTATATGTGTGTGTGTGTGTGTTACAGACACGTATATATAATATATTATATATATGTGTATATGTAGACATGTATATATATAATACATTATATATATATAGATATATCTATATACAGACATCATATATATGTATGTATATATGTATATACATGTATATATATATATATATATATATATATATATATATATATATATGTTTTTATATTATTAATAAAATTAATAAAATTATCAATAATATTCACAGGAAATCAATATCCAAATTTCCGAAAGATATATGTTTAATGTGACACAGTAATATTTTGAATTATAATTAAATTAAAATTTAAGATATACAAAATATAAATGTACATAAAAATACAAGCGTATATAAATGTATATAAAAATGTATGCGTAATTGAGTATAAATATTATGAAAGTCTAAAGTTTGAAAAGCATCTTATATATTACATATATATATATGTGTGCGTATATGAGCATACATATATGTATGTGTATGTGAGTGTGTGTGTGTGTGTGTGTGTGTGTGTGTGTGTGTGTGTGTGTCTGTGTATGTGCGTGTGCGTGCGTGTGTGCATACATGTGTATCACGGACTGATACCCCCTCTTTAAAGCTGCTATTTCACGAAGACCAGACGACCGCAAAGGCGGACATTATTGCTGCTGCTGTTGCTGCTGGTTGCAGAGGTGGGGGGGGGGGTCGTCGTCGTCAGGAGTTGTGGTGGTAACGCTTATGCTACTTGTTTTTTTTGTTGTTTTTTTATGTTGTCATGGTGATGGTGACAGCAGTGACGGTGCTGGTGGACATTTCATTGTTATTTCTTAATTCCAACTTTTCCCATGTTATTTATTCTTCAGCAAACTGGAAATTCCTGACGTTAAGATTTCCCACACGATGGGTTGGTTTAGCTACGACAGCGGGAGCACGAAAGACATGGCATCAATCGCCCAAGACTTCAACGTTCCGGTAATCAGTCCAGGCGCCACTTCACCAGACCTCCTCAACAAACAGCGCTTTACCACGTTTTTCCGGACAATACCTTCCGACCAGAGAACCTTACAAGCAATGGCAGACCTCGTCAAAGAGTTAGGTTTTACCTATATTATCACCCTTAACGCACCGGACGTCGGGAACAGAGACGCGAGAGACGAATTTCACCGGTTAGCCAGTTTGCGGGACGTGTGCATTGCTGCTTCATATGAATTCATCACAGACGGTACTTACAAAGACATAATTTACCATATTGTACGCTCTAGTACTCGAGTCGTTGTTGTGTTCTCTGAACCCGATCGCCACATCACGGCTCTTTTAAAAGCCAAACAGACCTCACTCGCAGCGCAGGACATCATTTTCTTGTCCAGTCGACCCTGGTATGGCAAAGTGAAAGTCCCAACGTTGGTTTACGAAAAATCGATCATGTTCCAGGTTGGCAAATCTATATCTATTTTTGATTTGTATTTCTTCGTTTAATACCTTTTTTATATCTATATATTCATCTTAATGTGTGTGTGTGTGTGTGTGTGTGTGTGTCTGTGTCTGTGTGTATCTGTGTGTGTCTGTGTGTGTCTGTGTGTCTGTGTCTGTGTGTGTCTGTGTCTGTGTGTGTGTCTATGTCTGTGTCTGTGTGTTTTTCTTCCCCGCCACCGCTTGACAACCGGTGTTCGTGTATTCTACATCTCCGTAACTTAGCGGTTCGGCAAAAGAGAGACCGATAGAATAAGTACCAGGCTTACCAACAAATTAAGTACTGGGGTCGATTCATTCGACTAAAAATTTCTTCAAGGCCGTGCTCCAGCATGGCCGCAGTCTAATGACTGAAACTAGTAAAAAAAGCTAAAAGACTTGTCATAATTTCTTGTCTTTTCTTTCGCAGACGAAGTTCCCGATTCTTGAAGAATTTAAGTCATGGCTCCTTAAAAAGACCCCAAGCAACAGTAAAAACCAAACTAACCCTTGGTTTAACGAGTACTTCGAGATCTACTACGGGTGCTATTTGGGTACAAACTGCACCGTCAGCGATTCGCTTGTGGACAATCGGTTCGAACAGAATCACCAAGTGGTTCCTACCATAAACGCTGTGTTTTCTTTGGCCAAAGGCATTCAAATGACCCTACAGGAAAAGTGTGGCGTGTCGTATAAGGGCATCTGTAATGAATACTTGACCGATTTGGACACCAGGCAGAAGATAATGTCCAACATGGACAGAATGGCGTTGACCACTATTAACGGAAGTTCCTTCCGGTTCACTAACCGGGAGGTTGAAGGTGTGGTCGTGGTCAGTCACGTTCATAATGGAGTTATTCGTAACGTGAGTAGAAATTTTGGCTTTTGTTATTATTAATATTTATTTAACCTCCAAGGCGGCGAGTTGGCAGAAACGTTAGCTCGCCGCGCGAAATGCTTAGCGGTATTTCGTCTGCTGTTACGTTCTGAGTTCAAATTCCGCCGAGGTCGACTTTGCCTTTCATCCTTTCGGGGGTCGATAAATTAAGTATCAGCTTCGCACTGGGGTCGATGTAATCGACTTAATCCCTTTGTCTGTCCTTGTTTGTCCCCTCTATGTTTAGCCCCTTGTGGGCAATAAAGAAATAAGAAACGTTAGCACGGGCAAAATGCTTAGCGGTATTTCGTCTGCCGTTACGTTCTGAGTTCAAATTCCGCCGAGGTCGACTTTGCCTTTCATCCTTTCGGGGGTCGATAAATTAAGTACCAGTTGCGTTCTGGGGTCGAGCTAATCGACTGGGTTCCGCCCTATCGACTTCTTTCCCGAAATTTCAGGGCTAATGCCCTTAGTAGAGAGGGATATTCATTTAACCCCAAAGGTGTTCTGAGATCAAACAATACCAACAACCACATCGCCATCACCACCACCACCACCTTCACCACCACCACCACCACGATCACCAGCATTACCACCACCATCACCACTACCACCACCACCACCACCACCATCACCACCACCACCACCACCATCACCACCACCACCACCACCACCTTCACCACCACCACCTTCACCACCACCACCACCACCTTCACCACCACCACCTTCACCACCACCACCTTCACCACCACCACCTTCCCCACCACCACCTTCCCCACCACCACCACCACCACCACCACCACCATCACCACCACCACCTTCACCACCACCACCACCTTCACCACCTTCACCACCTTCACCACCACCACCTTCACCACCACCACCACCACCACCTTCACCACCACCATCACCACCTTCACCACCACCACCACCACCACCTTCACCACCACCACCTTCACCACCACCACCTTCACCACCACCACCTTCACCACCACCACCTTCACCACCACCACCTTCACCACCACCACCACCTTCACCACCACCACCACCACCTTCACCACCACCACCACCACCACCACCTTCACCACCACCACCTTCACCACCACCACCTTCACCACCACCACCTTCACCACCACCACCACCACCACCACAATCACTGCCACCGTCATCTCCGCCACCCCTTCAACCATCACCACGACCACTGCAACCACAACCACCACTACCAACAACAACAAAAACAACAACGATTGCAATAACAAAGAAATGAAGAACACGCTGGATTGGTACACAACAACAACCACAACAACAACATCATCAAAACCAAACAACATTCACAACAACAGCAACAATTCTTGCTTATTTTCGAAAAGTTTTTTCCTTATTCATTTTTTATTATTTTTTTCATTTTTTCATTTTCTTTTTTTTTTCATTTCATTTTTTTTCTCGTTCTTTTTTTCGTTCCAGATGGCTGAGTACTCCGGTAAATCTCTGAATTACTTGACTGATAAGAACAGGTTAATCAACGACTACAGGCTCGTCCCTTCCACATGCATTGCATCTTGCAGTAAATGTGAACAAACTTCGAAGACGGACAATCAATTCGTCTTTTCTTCCGGAGATTTCACGTTGGTCGGTAAGTTACGTATAAGACGGTCTTCCCTTTACTCTTTTACTTGTTTCAGTCTTTTGGCTGCGGTCATGCTGGAGCACCGCCTTTAGTCAAGAAAATCGACCCCAGGACTTATTCTTTGGAAGCCTAGTACTTATTCTATCGGTCTCTCTTTGCCGAACTGCTAAGTTACGGGGACGTAAACACACCACCATCGGTCGTCAAGCGATGTTGGAGGGACAAACACAGACACACAAACACATATATATATATATATATATATATATATATATATATATATATATACGACGGGCTTCTTTCAGTTTCCGTCTTCCAAATCCACTCACAAGGCTTTGGTCGGCCCGAGGCTATAGTAGAAGACACTTGCCCAAGATCCCACGCAGTGAGACTGAACCCGGAACCATGTGGTTGGTAAGCAAGCTACTTACCACACAGCCACTCCTGCGCCTGTCTTCCTTTTGTTGTGTTTTGTCCTTTTTTTTCATTTTTTTTAATCTTTGTTTCCTTTTTTTATATTGGGTTGGTGCATAATCCTTGGGGGTTTTTTTTTTTAACAAATTTTATCCAGCAAAGACAATAACAATATTTAACAAAAACATCTTTAAATGACGGTCGGACCGTCTGGCCAACGGGGTAGCATCCGTCGAAAGCTATTACAATACGAGGAAGTGCACTGTGACCAGCGGTATATGACAACATCCGATACTCTTATCGATACAATGACACAGTGACGGTAATATATATATATATATATATATATATATATATATATATATATATATATATATATATATATATATATACGTGTATAAGGGATGACCACTAGGTGGACATCCAATATGCTAGAAAGAGGTCATCAACGACCCAACCACAAAGAAAGATAATGTTCTCCAGAAAAATTTCGCAAAACACCAGGACAGGACAAAATGAGAAATATACAGAATAAAGAATTATCTATGGCCACTTGGTTTTAAATTGAATTAATATTCAATTTATCACCCTATCTATATATATATATATATATATATATATATATATATATATATATATATATACATAGAGAGAGAGAGAGAGAGAGAGAGAGAGAGAGAGAGTTTTATAAGTGCCAACTCACGAAACTCGCGATCTTTGAGTCACTCTGTTACTTCTGCTAAATATTATTGGGTTGGTGCATAATTATTGTGGCTTTTTTTCAACAAATTTTATTAACAAAATTTTATTAACACAAACAATAACAATATTTAACAAAAACATCTGACCGTCTGCCAAGCAAATGGGAAGCAGTAATTGAAGTAGATGGTGAATATGCTCCGGAATAATCATTTAAAGATGTTTTTGTTACATGTTGTTATAGTTTTTTTTTTAAATAAAATTTGTTGAAAAAAGTCGGGGTCGATAAATTAAGTACCAGTGAAACACTGGAGTCGGTGTAATTGACTAGTCCACTCCCCACAAACTTCAGACCTTGTGCCTATAGTAGAAAGGACTACTACTACTACTACTACTACTACTACTACTACTACTACTACTACTACTACTACAAAGTTATTACATGCTAATTTGATTAACTGTGTACAATTTTTACCAATTGTACGACAAGACAAGATTGTACATATCAGTGTAAATTTTAATAAATATTTTTAACAACAATTTCAAAATCCAGACACTAATTTATTTATTTTTCTCTATTTTAATAAATTTCAGGGCTCTTTGATATACACAAAAAAGGACCCACTCCATTTAGCTGCGGGGTCATTAACGATGAACAAGGATACCAGCTCGTGGAAGCGTTTAATTATGCCGTTGATTACGTTAACAGTAACCGAGGAATTTTTGACAATATCCTTCGAGGTGTCACAATTGGTTCTCTTGCTGTGGATGTCTGCCAAAGTCCAACCAAAGCTGGTAACATCGTGACAAATCTACAAAACAAGAACGCTCATCTCTTCGACAATGCCACCAACTCTTTCATCGATCCAGCAGATTTCCAGGTTTATGTCGGACCCTTTGATAGCGAATCTTCCCTACGCGTTGCAGATATTCTCACTAAATTAGGAATCCCTCAGATCAGCTACGGTGCCACTAGTGCCGAACTCTCTAGCGATCGGTACCAATTTTTTTCAAGGACTGTTCCGTCGGACAGCAAGCAGGCACGAGCGTTCGTTTCGTTTTTGAAACGCTACCAGATCAAATACGTCCAATTAATCAGCACTGAAGATACAATTGGACGGTATGGGAAAGAAGAATTTGCCAAAGTGGCCTTCGAAAACAAAATATGTATCACGCAGAACGTAAGCTTACCACGAGATGAGTTTCTAACTCAATTTGATGCTGATGTCGCAATCAATAAACTTGCCTTACAGGATGAAACAACGGTCGTTGTGCTTTTTGTAACTAACCCGCGTCTTCTGCTTGTTTCGGCAGAAAAGAACTACGTTATCACCTCGCGTTTTTTGTTTATAGCTACTGACAAATGGGGCGCCGACCCAGACATGTTACGAGACCTAAATAAACTGTTATCGAAACGCCAAATCGTTATATTTGATGTAGAAACGGCTGATCTACCGGACTTCGATAAATACCTTGATACGAAAAGTACAAGAGCGAACAACAATAAAAATTGGTTCAACGAGTATTACGAAGAGCTTTATAGCTGTACAACCACTTCCAACGCCTCCTCGAGGTTTCCTACAACGTGCAGTGGAACTAGCTATCGAACTTTACCTATAGCTCCGAAATATACTCAGGACCCTTACGTACTTTTTGTAGTCAATGCGGTCTTTGCGGCCGCCATCGGGATTCATGGGGCATTGCAAAACGTGTGTGGACGCGATTATAACATCATCTGTGATCGATTTATATCTTCCGACCAAAGACCTGCTATTCAAAGGTACATTCTGTCATCCCAATTTATAGACCCAGGTCTGCAACCATTTTACTACATGAAAGGAAGCGATGACAGCATTCGAGGTTATCATATATATGAACCAGTTGAAACCAAACAGTACACTAACGTAAGTGACATTTTACAGATACAAATAAATATCCAAGTGGCTATGTCAGTGCACGTCATATTTCTCGAAAGGCATCATATACAGCTATAATATCGAAGGTTACCTTGGATAGAGAAATTCGAAGGATTGCTTTGGTCCAATGGCAGGACGCTTGTTATATCTACAGGAGATCTAGGTTCGAGTCTCACGGGTAACCTTCGCCTTTCCCTATCCGAAAGAGTCTTTTTTTTTTCAAACCAATATTTTGCATGCTATTCTTTATAGTTGTAAGCTATGTGCTTCGGGAACCATTATTCCAAAACAGAATTATTTTATATTTCTCCAAATTCTTATGATGCCCGCAGTCTATCTATCTATCTATCTATCTATCTATCTATCTATCTATCTATATATACATATATATATATATATATATATATATATATATATATATATATATATATATATATATATATATATATATATATATATAATTCATTTAAATACAGTGTACATTTAAACACATCAGAGATGCCTATAATAGGACATCTAACCCGCTAGAAGGAGCAGTCAAAACATAGATAGATAGATAGATAGATAGATAGATAGATAGATAGATAGATAGATATCGCTCAGAGATTTAATATTGCTTATATATATATATATATATATATATATATATATATATATATATATATATATATATATATATATATATATATATATATACACACATATATGATTGAAAAAATTTGGAGTCAACAATAGCACACACATTCACACGCGGGCATATATATATATATATATATATATATATATATATATATATATGTCATTATTCAGTTTTAATCCAAGATTTTTTACCAGTAAAGAAAAATCTGGTTTCTAACCTAGATCCAAGGCTCTTTCATGGGAATTTCAACGGCATCTACAGAGTATGTATGTATGTATGCATGTATGTATGTATTCGTATGTATTATAGAAAGCAAAAAGAAAATCAGTGAATGGTACCAGATATTTTTCTCTCGCCACAGATCGGCAGTTATAACGAAACCGATAATCTGAAGCTGGACGCCAGATACAATATAAACTGGTCGTCATCCTGCTCAGCAACCAGCTGCGCCAAATGTATTTTCCCTCCATCGGAACCAACCCATTTTATGACCATGAAGTCGCCGAACGATCTCAACTTAGTCGCCGTCTTTGACATACATTTCGCAGACGATAAGGCGTTTAACCAATGCGGTAATTTAAACACGGCTTCCGGCTTTCAGCACGCTCTAGCTTTCTTCTATGCCATTCGAAACGTCAACAAAAACACTCGGAACAGACTAGCAAGCAGTCTGCAGTTGGGTGGAGTTGCCCTGGACACGTGTTCGTTACCGGTCACCCTCGGACTGGATGTCTATAGCCTCTTGACCGGAAGCAGTCGATGCAGAAAAAAAGGCGCTAACGAAATAGTGAGTTGATTTTTATTAGCTTTTATTTGCTTTATTTTTACTCACATCTCTCAGTTAAAACTACAATGATTTTCTTCCATAGCAGTTTATTCATTTATTCAGTTCATTATAATGTAATAATAAGTTGTGCCCGTAATTCAAAGGGTCAGCCTTGTCACACTCTGTGTCACGCTGAATATCCCCGAGAACTACGTTAAGGGTACACGTGTCTGTGGAGTGCTCAGCCACTTGCACGTTAATTTCACGAGCAGGCTGTTCCGTTGATCAGATCAACTGGAACCCTCGACGTCGTAAGCGACGGAGTGCCAACAACAACAACAATAATGTAATAAGAAAGGATGTTGAGCTGGCGGAAACGTTAACACGCCGGACAAAATGCTTAGCGGTATTTCGTCCGTCTTGCACGTTCAAATTCTGCCGAGGTCAACTTTATCTTTCATCTTTTCGGGGTCGATAAAATAAGCACCAACTAAGCACTAGAGTCGATTTATCAATTTGCACCTCACCCAAAATTTCAGGCCTTGTGCCCATAGTAGAATGGATTATTGTTGTTGTTGTTGTTGTTGCTGCTGTTGATATTGTTGCTGTTATTATTTCAATATTTTGTATACCAGATCTTCCCGCCAGCCAGTATCGTCGGTTTCGTACCCAAAGCTAGCAGCAACGCAGTACCAATCGCAAACATGCTGAGAGACTACGGCATCATGACACTCAGCCCAAGTGCTACAACGACCAAACTGAGCGACCAATCGATCTACCCTCACTTTCTCAGAACCGTCCCACCAGACGATCTTCAAGCGAAAGTAATGATGGATATCCTGAAGAAAATGCAATGGACGTATGTGTCCAGCGTTTATTCGGACAACGAATACGGCAAAAGTGCCATCCAAACATTTCTGAAGGCGGCCGATAACGACACAGCGGTCTGTGCTACGAAGATAATTTCTATGCCAATGAACGCCACAAACAAGGAAGCCAAAGATATTGTTGAAAGGTTAAATCGCGAAGCTGGTGCCAGAGCCGTAGTTCTGTTTCTTAAAGACTATCAGATAAGGTGATTGTTTTTTTGGGGTTTTTTTTTAGTTTTTTTTTCTTTCGATTTTGTTCAATTTATTTAGACGCAGGATGAATGTGGGATTTGAAGGCATGTAAATAAAGTCGTTCTTAGCTAGACTTGCAATCAGGAACCGCCGACAGATTGTTCGATTCTTAACACAACAATTGTTCAATTCTTGTCACGATCTCTCTTCGCCACGTCTCCTCTCTATCATAGACAGCATGGAAAAAAAACAGGGAAATTTTTCTTCTCTCTCACCGACATGACGTCATCTCCCCCGATGTGACGTCATCTCCCCCTGACGTGACGTTATCTCCCCCCTCTTCCGATCTTCCTTCCACCACAGAACGCCAGCTAAACTCCTTCCTTCAAAGATTTTTAAGACAGATGATGCGTTTTTATTTTCGTTTTCAACAGGCGTAGGAGTGGCTGTGTGGTAAGTAGCTTGCTTACGAACCACATGGTTCCGGGTTCAGTCCCACATCGTGGCATCTTGGGCAAGTGTCTTCTACTATAGCCTCGGGCCAACCAAAGCCTTGTGAGTGGATTTGGTAGACGGAAACTGAAAGAAGCTCGTCGTATATATGTATATATACATATATATATATATATATGTGTGTGTGTGTGTGTGTGTGTGTATGTTTGCGTGTTTTTCCCCACCAACATCGCTTGACAACCGATGGTGGTGTGTTTACGTCCCCATATCTTAGCGATTCGGCAAACGAGACCGATAGAATAAGTCCTGGGGTCGATTTGCTCGACTAAAGATTATTATTGCTGATATTATTATTATTATTATTATTATTATTATTATTATTATTATTATTATTGTTCGTCCATTATTCAGACTATTATTGCAAGCAGCCAAGGACCTGGATTTGGTCAACCGTTTCGTGTGGATCGGCAGTGACACATGGGGAAACAACATGTATGTGGTCAGCAACGGTCTGCAAGAGACAGCAGCTGGTGCCATCACCATACAAATCAGATCAAAGGTACTGAACGGCTTCCTGGAGTACGTGAAACAACTGACATTAGAAAAACACGATGGAATTCCAGACGATTGGTTCTTCGACTTTTATCAGGATATTCACAAATGTCGTCTGCTCTTTACTGACAGAGCGAAAAATTACGATAGAATCTGTACTAAAAATGAAGTAATAACAGACGATAAAATACAACAAGATGCATTCATTTTCCACACAGTTTTGGCCGTTGAAATGATAGCGATTGGACTCAATAATATCAAAGAGGTAATTATAAGTCTTAGGTGGTTTTAAATAAGTTTGTTTCCCAACCACATGATGTTAGCTTCTCTCCCGCTACATGACACACACCTTGGGTAAGTGTATTAGCCCCTGCTATGGCCACTGGCCGATCAAGGCCCTGTGAGTGGATTTGCTAGGTAGAAACGAGCTGGCAGAAACATTACCCCGCCGGGCGAAATGCTTAGCAGTATTTCGTCTGCCGTTAAGTTCTGAGTTCAAATTGCGCCGAGGTCGACTTTGCTTATCATCCTTTCGGGGTCGATAAATTAAGTACCAGTTAGGTGGTTTTAAATAAGTTTGTTTCCCAACCACATGATGTTAGCTTCTCTCCCGCTACATGACACACACCTTGGGTAAGTGTATTAGCCCCTGCTATGGCCACTTTATGTTCAGCCCCTTGTGGGCAATAAAGAAATAAGAAATAAGAAACTGAAATATATGTATGTATGTATGTATGTATGTATGTATGTATGCGTGCGTGTGTGTGTGTATTTCTGTTGTATTTGTCACCTACCACCGCTTGACAGCCGGTGTTGGTTTGTTTTCGTCTACATAGTTTAGAAGTCTTGTAAAAGAGACCGTTAGAATAAATACCAGTTTCAAAAACAAAAGTACTGAAGTCGATTTGTCCGGCTAAACCTTTCAAGGCGGTACTCCAGTATAGCTACAATCCAATGACTGAAACAAGAAAGCGAACAGAAAAACGATTAAAAGTATATCTTAATTGAAAAGTCTTCTGCCACAGCACACTGGAATGGCTCGCAAATAACACACTTCTCAGAACACTTTGATTATTGTTTTCTATTTGAATTGGGGAATCTTTTCCCGAAATATTCTAGGATCATTAAACAAGTTATGTAAGGTATTATCTAATCTTTTCTCTTTGTCTTCATTCATTGATATCATCTTACATACTTTGCCTCACCTGCATTCCTCAAAGATTAAAGTTTCTTTTTATGGAAACATTTGTCTTCTTTACACATAATACTGTAACGTTTCAAACCAACAGCAATTTTCTAAAATGTTTAGAGTTATAAGCAGATTTCATTTGAGATTCATATATTGAGACTGAAACAATTATAGTGTAGTAGAGTTGAAACTGGTATTTTTAAAATAACACACGTATGCATTATACATGTTTCATTGAGAAGGCGCGTAACTTATTAGCTAGGGTGTTCGACTCACGATCGTAATGTCATGAGTTCAATTCCTGGCGACGCATTCTGTCCTTAAGCAAGACACTTTATTTCACGTTGCTCTAGTTCATTCAGCTAGCAAAAAATAAGTTGTACCCGTAATTCGAAAAGGGCCAGCCTTGTCACATTCTGTGTTACGCTGAATCTCTCCGAGAATAATTTTAAGGATACGTGTGTCAATGAAGTACTCAACCACTTCTGCGTTAATTTCACGATCGTGTTGTTCTTTTGATCGGATCAGCTTGAATACTCGTCATCGTAACCGACGGAGAACCAGAGCCAGAACGTGGTCTGGAAGAGATTTTTAGCTGCTATTTTTAGCAAGTGTAATATGAGGGGGGGGGGCCTCTAGGTAAAAGAAAATACAGGAGGATCTGTTAATTATTATTTCATTCAACATATGTCCCTCTCAGATTCACACACTTATTGCAGTGGTCCTTAAGTTTTTCTAATCCCCGTATAAAAGAAGTCAGAAGACTGGACCTCCAACCAGGCCTTCCGCGAGACCCTTGAAGCCAGGAACTTTTCAGCACCCCTTCGTACCACTATGTAGCATGCTTTCCCTATATTGTCTTTTATATCTCCATGCACATCCTTATTAACATTGCCTTTTCTAAATTCCAGTGTCGACAAGACAGTACGGTGAGCGTAGCCAGCTGCTTAGCGCTACAGAAGAACAAGAACGCCATAATCTACGACAGCGTTCGTAAATCTCCGTGGATCGATCTTCATTTAAGTGACGAAGACATTCCTAGTAATTTTTCCTTCAAATTTACGGAATCCGGTTACGGAGATATTGGTTACGACATTATGAATTATCGATTCAATATCTACAAAAACAAATATGAATATGTCAGGGTAAGACATCTTCTAGAGTATTATTTACCGACATCGCCTTATATCCGGCCCTACCAGCCTTTTCTCCCTTCCTTCCTTCCTTCCTTCCTTCCTTCCTTCCTTCCTTCCTTCCTTCTTTCTTTCCTTCCTTCCTCACGCCAGTGCTGGGAGCAATAGGCTCGGGAACAGAAGGGGTGCAAGGAGAGTATGCCTCTTAAACTTTTGGCGAATGGGATGCAATGAAAACGCTTTTGGTCGTCTTGAGTTGGACCTGATTTTCCACTTCCTAAAACAACTTCAGTTCCTACACTTATGGTCGGGAACTCTGTAAAGGGTCGTGGGATCTGCTTTTTCTTCCTGACTAAGCGAGAGAGAAAACAAACAATGAACTAATCTGACTTTTCGAATGCTTGTATTGTTTTAATGAACCCACATTGTTTAAATTTGCAATTCTTTCGTTTAATATAATCATTTCTTTATTGCCCACGGGGAGGGGCTAAACATAGAGGGGACAAACAAAGACAGACAAAGAGATTAAGTTGATTACGTCGACCCCAGTGCGTAACTGGCACTTATTTAATCGACCCCGAAAGGATGAAAGGCAAAATCGACCTCAGCGGAATTTGAACTCAGAACGAAATACCGGCAGACGAAATACCGCTCAGCATTTCGCCCGGCGTGCCAGCTCGTCGCTCTCCTTCGTTTAATGTATTGGCTGTATAAAGGATATGAGATAGCAGAATTGTTGGCACGCCGATAAAATAATACCAGTTGAGTACTGGGGTCAATGTATTCGACTTAGTTCCCCAATCCAAAAATTTCAGGCCTTGTGCAGATAGCAGAAAGGAATATATTGGCTGTATAAATGGGGCGCGCTGGCAGAATCGTTAGCACATAAGGCTAAGGCGGCGAGTTGGCAGAAACGTTAGCACGCCGGGCGAAATGCTTAGCGATAATCTGCCGTTACGTTCTGAGTTCAAATTCCGCCGAGGTCGACTTTGCCTTTCATCCTTTCATGTTCGATAAATCAAGTACCAGTTATGCACTGGGGTCGATGTAATCGACTTAATACCTTTGTCTGTCTTTGTTTGTTCCCTCTATGTTTAGCCCCTTGTTGGCAATAAAGAAATAAGAAACGTTAGCACACAAGGCAAAATGCTTAGCGGAATTTCGTCTGTCTTTACGTTCTGAGTTCAAATTCCGCCGAGGACAACCTTGCGTTTCAGCCTTTTGGGATCGATAAAATCACTACCAGTTGAGTATTGGGGTCCATGTAGTCGACTTACTCACTCCCTCACCCCCGAAACTGCTGGTCTTGTGCCAAGATTTGAAACCAATATGTTGGCTGTACCTCTACCTCCACCCCCCCCCATCATAATTTGTTACATATGTTCACTTAATCTTACAAGATACTTTATTCTAAGAAATTGAAGAGAAAGTAATATTTTGATATTACATGAAAGTAATTGAAAAGAAATGCAAGTAATACAACTATTATAAAATAAATTCTTAATTTTTATTTAATTTTCAGATTGGATCATGGGTCGACTCTTTGAACCTAAACATATTGGACTATCGAGGATCTGAATACGCGGATATCGCGATTATACCACTGTCACGTTGTCCTGTCGGAAGTACCTGCAACTGCCTGAATGCTAAAGCAGAGAAAGTGCAACAGTCAACACCTCAGTCTGATTTATTAACTTCGGGTGAAGACAAAATATACATTGACCCAGAAACGGGTGCTTTCGTCAATCTTCGGAGCCTCCCGTCTATAGGCGAACGATTCTCCAGCGTCTGGGGTACCATTGCAACGACATTGGCCGCTCTTGGAGCTTTTTTCTCGTTCTGTTTGTTCTGCTATTTCATACTTTTCTACCCGTTCCGAGGAGGCACAACCATTCTGGGTTTCACGTTGATTATTGCTATTACTGGACTCTATTTAATGGTTATTCCGTTCGTCGCTCACGCCACTCCAGAAGTTTGCAGTATCCGAAGGGTGTTCCTAGGGTTCTTCTACGCTTTGGCCTACGCGGTGCTGGTGGTGAAACTCCTAGACGCCTACCGAAACATCGACAAGGAAGAACTGAAATACAAAAACCTAGCACAACCTTGCGGCTTGCTGTTGATTACTCTCTTCATCGTGGCCATCCAGTTGATGATAGCCATCCAGTGGTTAATTCTACAGCCGCCAGAGGTCGTTAACGTGCCCGTAGCCGGCATGCTGTATCCTCGGTGCGCCCCGCACGACTTCTCCGACGAATCGCTGGTCATCTCATTCGTTTTCATCATGTTCCTTCTACTCGTTAACGTTCTGATTGGTTCGGCTACGTGGAACAACCCGAACAACTGCTACGAATCGCAATGGATTCTGGGAATGGTTCTTCTCAGCATCCCCGTCTGGATAATTTGGTGCTTGATCTCCACTCTCAGCAGCTACAACGTACGAGACATCGCAGTGGCCGGTGGCATTTTGGTCAATGCCACCATATTGCTGGTTGTTGGACCACTTAACCGACTGAAACTCATGAAGAAGAACAACAACATGCAACCTTCTGAAAAAGACGATTATTATCTTTACGACAGCGGTGAGTAGAGTGGCGGGGGGGGGGCTTATTGTTTTTATTGTCGTTTTGGGTCATCGTTGGTGTTGTTGTTGTTGTTGTTGTTGTTGTTACAGTCGTTGATTTTTTTTGTTGATTTTTTTTTTCTTTTCGCCTCCCTCCTTGACAATTCATGGGTCAAAGAAGAACGCAACATCAACTATATAGCACGTGTTGCTCCTTGGTCGACCGCCACTAGGTCCGGTCTGTTTTTGCACGAGCACCTGATCTCTTTGCATTGGGAAATCCCAGAGGATTTTACGACTCTCCGACTCTGCCACTCTCTGCGATTTGTGCTCACACCACGTCTTGCCTCACTCTAGCCCCACTTTTCGCACACAGCTTCCAATACTCTTTTACTCTTTTACTTGTTTCAGTCATTTGACTGCGGCCATGCTGGAGCACCGCCTTTTAGTTGAACAAATCGACCCCAGGACTTATTCTTTGTAAGCCTAGTACTTATTCTATCGGTCTCTTTTTGCCGAACCGCAAAGTTACGGGGACGTAAACACACCAGCATCGGTCGTCAAGCGATGGTGGGGGGGGGGGACAAACATAGACACACAAAAACACATACATATATATATATGTATATACATATATATATATGTATATACATATATACGACGGGCTTCTTTCAGTTTCCGTCTACCAAATCCACTCACAAGGCTTTGGTCGGCCCGAGGCTATAGTAGAAGACACTTGCCCAAGGTGCCACGCAGTGGCACCGAACCCAGAATCATGTGGTTGGTAAGCAAGCTACTTACCACACAGCCACTCCTGCGCCAATGTAGCACTTTCGCTACCTTATCGTGTCATCACAACCCGTAGTGGTTTTGGACAGGTCTAAGGCATTCGTTCGTGATATGGGCAATGGTTTCGTCTCCTTATTATCTATCATTGCTTCTATTTTTATTATTATTATTATTGCCATATTCTTCATGTGTGTGTTTTTTCTATTCTTTCAGGCTTAAATGATGACGATGTATTCTATGGCAACGGTTATAACACTGGTCCACGTATCAGAGATTACCCGGCATACCCCCAATAGTCCTCGACAACACAGACACACAGACACTGTATTAATGTAAGTAGATACAATGGCGTCGCTCTATTTCGGGTTTTGTTTTTACAACTTTCCTTATATAACATATATGTGAATGTGTGAGACAGCGTATGACTATGTATGCATATATATATATATATATATATATATATATATATATATATATATATATATATATATATATATATATATATATATCGTTTTTGGATTTGGTTTGCAAGATTTTTCATGTGATTTCGTGTGTTGAAGCATATATTCTAAGTGGAAATTTTACCGGTGAGTGTGTTAAATTTTAAGGCACAATAAGAAAATGACTCTCCCCAGACACAACAGTATATATATATATATATTAGGGACAAAATCCAAAATTACAGGTAAAAACAATTTATAAAAAATTAAAATTAAATTGAGCTTTTTTTTGGGTTATTTTCCCGAAAACTATATATTTTAATTTAATTTGTCAAAATATTTTCGTCGCTTTGAGACCGCGACCTGTTCACTGACAAAATTCTGTAATGCAGCACAGAATTTTGTCAGTGAACAGGTCGCGGTCTCAAAGCGACGAAAATATTTTGACAAATTAAATTTAAATGTTGAAGTGAATCTAACGGATTTTGTGTGTTATTTTAAATGACTTATAAACACC
>NC_142951.1:6423947-6433947 GCF_046866305.1 Octopus bimaculoides
AGTGTTTAACTGGTACTTATTTTATCGACCCCAAAAGGATGAAAGGCAAGGAATTTGAACACAGAACGTGAAGACGGACGAAATGCCGCTAAGCATTTTGCCCGGCGTGCTAGCGGTTTTGCACCTAATAATAATAATAATAATAATAATAATAATAATAATAATAATAATAATAATAATAATTCTTTCTAATGTTGGCATGATGCCAATATTTTGAGGAAAAAAGTCTGCTCTAAAATAATATTTTCTACATTTTTTTTATTGTCATTGTTTATTTTTATTACTTTTTATTTGGCAGCCGGAAGACACAAACAGAAAAAGAACAAAAAATATAAAAGAACAACAAAGAAGAAAAACAGCCACCGAAAAAGGAGAGAAAAAAAGGAAGATAATCATCTGGCTGTCTTCGGAAATGGTGAGCTCAAGCGAAGAAGAGAAACTAAAATGGAATGCTGAAGCCCGCGTCAGTGATAAGAACCTACGATGTGTGCACGTGTGTGTTTGTGTGAATGTGTGTGTGCGTGTGTGGTCATGTGATAGCAGTTGTGGTGGCACGTGACTATATGATAGAATAGCAGTTTTGTATATAACGAAAAGAATAAGTGCTGTGGTTGCATTTAACCGTTTGGTTAAAGTGTGATAATGTTTTGTGATGTTGTTGTTGTTGTTGTTATTTAACCCGTGGTCAACAGTGCTTGAGTAGACCTTTGATCATACGTCTGCTCAATCCAGACATGACTAACTCCCCCGCCCTTCTTGTCCCAGTTTGATATAGCAGCCAAATCTCCCTCAAACTACAGTTCATTGTCTTACAAAATAGAAGGCCACATTCATTAATGCAGTCATACGTACAGCAAGGTCTGAATAGAAGGCACGGCTGGAACGTCTTTGATCTGATCACAGAACTGGACTGGGGTTACATAAAAGCAAAAACACCACGATCCCCACTGCTAACACCACTGGGGCAAACCGCGGTTCCCAGGGACGCATGTGGCCCTTAAGCATCCTTCCGGCGGCTCCCGACAGTCTTCCCTCTATAAATATAACAGATCTTTCTTTAATTGCGGCCCTCTAACAAAAGCCCAGGTCTTGTATCTGGCCCGGATATTAAAATGGTCGAGAACCACTGCTCTAGGCAGTCACTGGGCCTGCTAGAAATAACAGCCAAACATCCCTCAAAATACAGCTTACAGTCTTAGAAAAGGAGAACACGTTGGATAATGTGATCGTGGATTTAGAAAATTAGATAAAGTAGCCGGTGATAAATAAACTATGATTAAAATAATACAGGATGGTCATGACCAGAGTGCTGTTGGATCAGGAGCAACCCAGTACTAAACAATATCACACGTACATTGACACACCATCACTACCTCCGCCATCACCACCACTAGTAGCATCACAAGATTGTATATGTTGGTTTAATCTATCTTTAAGTAAGTTCTCTCTGACGTTTCGGTCAGAACGTTCCCCAGTTTCGTCAAAATTCAGTGTTTTTGTTTATTTGCTGCCCGTTTCTCTCCTGCCCTTTTTGCTGCTTTCGTTCGAACTCAACTAATTTAACATTCCATTCTCAAATTTTTGTATTTTAAATAAAGACTGTTTTCTATTTTTCAATAATTCGTTGTTGTTAATTCTCTCTCTCTCTCTCTCTCTCTCTCTCTCTCTCTCTCTCTCTCTCTCTCTTTCGGTCCACCTCACTCTCACCCTATCTAAACATATATCTCCAAACACGCGTACATGGATGAGTGGAGGTATAGATAGACAGATAGATAAGCTTTCAAATGATGCCACCCCACTGGCTGAATGGATAGGCCAATAACCCCTCTGAACAGGACGCCTGTTTTTCGCGGTGTTACCTATTAACAGCCGAGTGAACCGGAGCGATAGGAAATGAAATGTTTTGCTCTAGAAGAGGAAGCACCGCTGGTCTTGGAATCGAAGCAATGATCTTGTGATGGCGAGTATAATACCCTAACCACTATGCCACGTGTCTTCAGAATTTAAAACACTGGGAGAAAAGTGGTGTCAGGGAATCTAGAAAGATCGATTTATTGATACATTTAAGAAAATTATAAAATTTGACATTTTGGAACACATCACCTCGAATCGGATCTGTCGTGTTAATGAGAGGAGAACTTATCTCCACTAAAAGAGAGCTGCACAGAGAACTATATCTTGGATAAAGAAGGAAAAGAAGGAAGTGCCGTCCACAGATGTTACGGTTATTCGATATGTAATCCCCTGGAAAGATATGGATGAATACGAGATAGGTAAATGGATTTCTACATTTACGAGTTGACTGTTGAAGTAGAAGCCGTGTGGCTGTATGTGATTCTAGGCAGAGACGAATCTAGGAAAGAATAGCTGACCTTAACTTTGTGTATATCGAAAAGTTCACAGTATTTATTTTTCGGTGGGAAATGTCTTATTGGCGTCAGGAAAATTCCCGACTATGTTCATTAAAACAACTAAATTATATGGTAGATTACACCAGAATCCCTTTTTCTTCGTGTTTCACTTTTGGTGTTGAATAAATGTTGAATGAATATCATAGTAAATACTTCTAATCAGCACATCGCCACAAAATGAAGAGGACTCGTTGAATAAGTCCGTCTGACGAAAACTTGAAGACTTAACTAACTGCGATTACGTGGTATATAAATATCGCTGGGGTGGGGTTAATCATAATTTTTTGTATTTTAATTTCGTGTTTTCATTTGACTTTCTATAAGTGTATTCATTACTCGTTTGTATTTAAAGCTAGTGATATAAGTAGGAAGTTGATTGTTAATAGCTTAAGTACAACGGTTAAGTTTAAACAAAACGCCTTAAATATTCCTGTTAAATATTTTCTAAACTTATGCATGGCGTGGTCTTTTGTTTTACGTGAACTTTCAAAGCCGTTGTTTCGGACACTCCTGGGATATTAGAGGTTGGGTCGCTTTTGAGGTATGTCAAGGATAAACAATGTATCTGTGCGTGTGCGCCTGCATGCGTGTATGGATGTATGTATTTATGTATTTATGTATGTACGTAAACTGTTACAGATTTTATGACAAACAACCAAACGGTAATTTATTTCGGGAGAAAATATTTCACACAGAAACCGATTAATTCGTTGGTATATTTACAAAACAAGAAACGTTGCTTAACATATTCAATAATCGTCCAGTCAAGATTCCCACACATTCCTTTTCTCATCCTTAGTTTTCTTACTTCTTTCAGATATTCTTTACATTTTTCTGCTTGTTATTTTGGTGTGGAGGAGGTTGAGGGCTGAAAATCTTTTATCATCCTTAATAAAAAAGAAATCGTTTATTTACCTTACCAATTATATTCCTCCACGCTGGATTTGTTCGTTATTGTTGTTAACAACCATCTACTACAGCTGGCTAGGAATATATATATTCTAAGTCGTGTGAACCGAAAAGTGGTGACACTGCGGAACTGAAGGGGGAGCTGAGCAAGAAGGATCTGAGAGAACCTTTATGGCCCTTAAATTGGATAAGCACGCAGTTGCAGATTTTAGCGAAGACGTTTGCGGAAGATTAAAGTCTGTGGTCGGTAGTGTAAAAGAGAGGGCAAAAATCTGGTAGATATCCATCCGTGGCATCTCTTAGTAATTTACTCTAGTGATTTGATTTTATAAATATGGTACATATTTTATTGACCCACAAGGGAAACAAAAGGTGGAGTTGGCAACGGTGGGATTTGAACTCAGAACCTAAAGACATATTTTCAGGATGCTGCTTGCTCAATTCACTGCCATCCTCCCACCACCACCACCACCACCCAACATCACCACCACTACCACCACCTCTCTTATACCTTCTCCTCTCGCTACGCCACCTTTCCTCTTTCCCTCTCTTGTCCCTTTCTTTGCATTCTGTCATCTTCTCCCCCTCCACCCTCTCTCTCTTTCTCTCTTACCGCCGTCACACTCACTGCTCTTCTCTCCCTCCTCCTTTACTTTGACTACTCCTACATATTCTTCCCCCCACTCTCTCTCTATTCTTTTACCTTATCATTTTCCTCTCAGAACTCCATCCTACCCCTATCCCCCCCATACCGCTCAATCGTCTCCATTTTATTCTTTACATCGCTCATTTCCTCTCTTTCTCTCTCTTTCTCTCTCTCTCCCACTCACCCTCTGTTCGCCTCTCCCTCTCTCAGTCTCCTTCTACCTACCTACCTACCTATCTATCTATTTATCCACTTACCTACCTATCGTTCTCTTTTCTTCATCTCTCCGTCTCTCTCCCTATCTCTCTCTCTCTACTCCCCTCCCTGCCTCTGTTACTTTCTCCCTTTCGCTCTCTCTCTCCCTCTCTATATTTTCATCTCTCTCTCTTTATATATATATATATATATATATATATATATATATATACATAAGGGTATTACTATACAATAATGCCTCACACTATGAGGGACTCTAACGTCAGACTACCATAAAAAGCACATTTTTACCGAAAGCGAGGAAATGCAGCTCTCAAAGCCAACCCCTTCCTCGCATTCGGTAAAAATGTGCTTTTTATGGTAGTCTGACGTTAGAGTCCCTCATAGTGTGAGGCATTATTGTATAGTAATACCCTTATGTATATATATAAATATATATTCCGGGAATAAATGATGGATTTTTTCCCTTATGAGGTTTTTTTCACGCTAGCTACTTGATAAATTCTTGTAAAAGAATTCGTCCTATTATTGAATTTTTATATATATATATATGTGTGTGTGTGTGTGTGTGTATATTTGTACATAAGTATTTATCCACTTACCTATCTTTCTCTTTTCCACATCTTCCCCGTCTCCCAACTACCTCTTCCTTCTTCTATCTCTCTCTCTCTCTCTCTCTCTCTCTCTCTCTCTCACTTCTTCACAAGCCACCAGTCGACCGTCCACCTCACAAAATTATATTCAAAATCCCATCGTTTAACCTTAAACTTCCATCACACAACTATTGTTCCATGCTCCAGTTCTCATTGCACTTCACCGCAATGGGCCGTGTTCCCATCAGAACTATCTCGATCTTCGAGACATAACACACACACACACACACACACACACACACACACTTGCCCATACACATACACACACACATACACACACGTATACATTGATATACACACACTTAAACACGCATATATATTGTGCATGTATGTGTGAACACGTATACACACACAGACATAAACACGCACACTCATGTAGGCCTCTCTGTATGTAACTGTATATCTTTATATACATATATACATACGTATATCTATATGTGTGTGTATATATCAAGATAGATAGATAGATAGATAGATAATATATGTATATAAATATCGCTTTAGAATTGCGAGACCAATAATCCGATGTAGGACTCAATATAGGCATGAAAGAGTGAGAGAAAGTTGTGGTGAAAGAGTACAGCAGGGTTCGCCACCAACCCCTGCTGGAGCCTCGCGGAACTTTAAGGGTGTTTTCGTTCAATAAACACTCACAACGCCCGTTCTGGGAGTCGAAACCGCAATCCTACGACCGCAAGTCTGCTGCCCTAACCACTGGGCCATTGCGCCCCCACTACATTCTTTTCTACTGTAGGTACAAGGTCCAAAATTTTGGGGCAGGGAGCCAGTCGATTAGATCGACCCCAGTGCGTAACTGGGACTTAATTTATCGACCCCGAAAGGATGAAAGGCTAAGTCGACCTCGGCGGAATTTGAACTCAGAACGTAACGGCAGACGAAATACCGCTAAGCATTTCGCGCGGCGTGCTAACGTTTCTTAATTCTTTATTGCCTACAAGGGGCTAAATATAGAGGGGACAAACAAGGACAGACAAAGGGATTAACTCGATTACATTGACCTCAGTACGTAACAGGTACTTAATTTATAGACACCCGAAAGGATGAAAGGCAATGTCGATCTCGGCAGAATTTGAACTCAGAACGTAAGGACAAACGAGATGCCGCTAACGTTTCTGCCAACTCGCAACCTAACACCTCCACTATATTATATATAAATATAGATACACACATGTATGTATGTACGTATGTATGTATGTATATATGTATGTATGTATGTATGTACGTATGTATGTTAAAAGTGTCTTGGTGGCGACTAACAGATCATAGGTCTTGTCAATCAATAATATGAGGTTAAACAGCAAACGAAAACGTATAAATTCACGAAAATAAGAGAAATCTTTTTTTATTGAATCACAAAGGCCTGCAGACAATCATTGCAAAGATACCAGTTTATCTGGTTTTATGCGAATTTTAAATACCCTACCTTACGGTTCATATACGTCTTACATTAACGGTGATAGACATATTCTGTTTTTTATTACTTTCTTTCAGTCATTTGACTGCGGCAATACTGGAGCACTGCCATAAAGGGTGTTAGTCGAATAAAGCCACGTCAGGACTTATTCTTTGTAAACCTGGTAGTTATTTCATCGGTTCTCTTTCTTGCCGAAGCGCTAAGTTACGGAGACATAAACACACCAGCATCGGTTGTCAAGCGATGGTGTCGGGGGGATAAATACAGACACACATACACAAATACATACATACATACATGCATACATACATGCATACATACATATATATATATATATACAATATATATATATACATACATACATAAATATATATATATATATATATATATATATATATATATATATATATATATATATACGATGGGCTTTTTTCAGTTTCTGTCTACCAAATCCGCTCACAAGGCTTTGGTCGATCCGAGGCTGTAGTAGAAGACACTTGCCCAAGGTGCCACCACCATCACCACGGGCTTCTTTCAGTTTCTGTCTACCAAATCCACTCACAAGGCTTTGGTCGGCCCGAGGTTATAGTAGAAGACACTTGCCCAAGGTGCCACGCAGTGGGACTGAACCCGGAACTATGTGATTGGTAATCAAGCTACTTACCACACAGCCACTCCTATCTGCTTATACGTATGTGTGTGAGTATACACCACCCTCTCCAAACAAATGCTCAAACATGGACAATACGAACCTATACAATGTCAAAACTATTAAAGATAGGAAAACTTAACGTTTCCTTTATTATACCGATTGGTTGGCTTTATAAATATAGAGACGTATTTATTCTGAGTCGTGTGTATGGGTGTGTGTGTGGTGGGGGGTATGGTTGGTGGGTGTAGTGGGGGAGGGGGGGGGGGTTATTCCGCACCTGAAACCATTTCTGAACTGATTTCAAAATACACCCATTTACATAACAGCACATTCCACAATCGCACAAGAGCAGACTTCAAAAAAAGAATGAGAAAAAAAAAAGCAAAAAACATAGATTCACACGCGCACACATACATACCCGCATACACATGCGTGCACACATACACACCCTCACACACACACGCACACATACACGTTCGCATACACATGCGCACACATACGCACCTACATATACACGCGCACACATGCACATCCACATATACACGCGCACACATACACACCCGCATATACACACGCACACATACACACCTGCATACACATGCGCACACATACACACCTGCATGCATACGCATTCGCACATGCACATAAAGAGAAAGAGAGGGATATATATATACACTCACACACACACACACACACACACACAAACATATATATGTAAATATGTGTGTGTAAATCTATCTGTTCATTTATCTATCTATTTATATATATATATTTATATATATATATGTAATAAATAATAAATAATATAATATATATATACATGCATATAAGTGTACAGGATGTCACCAACTGTGCAAATAACATGAAATACGCAAAACAAGAAAAAATAGAATGCTCGAAATGGGGAGTAGATAGACAGCCGACAACTGATGAAGAGTCCTTTCTCTTTGTTTAGTTCCCGTTTTTTCCCTTGTTGTTTACGTATTTCATGTTATTTGCGCCGTTGGTGACGTCCTGTACCCATATATGCATGTATATATATATATATATATATATATATATATATATTTCCTATATGTTCATTCTGTTGTCCGTAAAAATAGTCCGTTTTTTGTACTTTGTTTATGTTCCCGTTCCTTTTTTGTCCACGTTTTTTGACGTCCTGTACCCGGATATGCATCTATATATACATGTAGATGTAGGTATGTACATATATGTATACATACATATGCTCATATATCATTTGTATTATATATATATATATATATATATATATATTATTTATTATTTAATTGAACGCGACGCATCCATTTCCAAGTAAGTATATGTATAAAATCTTGAAATTTCGATGTATTATCATTAACAGACTACATCATTTGCAAGTTTTAGATCCCAGCTTGATTTTTCATTTTTTTTTCTCTTTCTTTCTTTTTTTCTTTCTTTCTTTTCCAAATTAGAAAAATATATGTTTCGTCTTCTTTGCATGAATTTAATTGCGTTTATAGATTCATTGCAAATAAACTCAATACTGAAAACCATGTGGGAAAATAAAGACTATTGATGAGTTTAAACGCTAATTATCATCGAATGGCATCGATGTGGAAAATCCGATCTATTTTCTTATTTTTTGGTTGAAAATTTTGGTCTGTAAAATTTGTTTTGTGTGATGGAAAATATGGTCACTCAATTTTTTTTTTTTAGTATTAAAATCATCAAATAGTGAATAATATAGTCCAGAAGGTGATCAAAGAAAGGTATTGCCAAATAGAGAAGCGATCTGAGAAACTGCAGAATGTTTGTGGGAAGACAAAGAGGGCAGTTAAACGAAGAATTTACGAAATAACGACTTGTTAAACAGGCTGTAAATTTTATGGTAATGTCGGCTACATTCATTTCTTTATTAGCCACAGGAGGCTAAATACTGGTGCTACTCATTTGATTGGACTGGAGCAACGTGAAATAAAGTGTCTTGCTCAAGGAAACAACGCGTCGCCGGAAATTGAACTCACGGTCTTACGATCGTCAGCCGAATGCCCTAACCACTAAGCTACGCGTCTTTACTATGTCGATCATGTTGTATAAGACAAATATTAAAAGATTTTGGATATGAAGAAACAGTTGTATGAACGAAAGCAATGAGTTTCGAATCTAATAAGACAAAAGAATTCAACGAAACTAAATGAGGTCCTTCCGAAGGGTCTCGACAGGATGCATAGCTTGGAGATGAGAGAGTCTCTTTAGGTCGAGTTACTTCTCTGCATTGGAAGTTCCCAGGTCTGGTACAACAGACGTGTAATTAGAATGCCACAAGAAAGAATCTCAAGACAGTTCTTCGAGTCCGACAAGAGACCTAGGGGTAGACCAAGAATGAGATGGTCGGGTTTTATTTCAGTTGGTCACAGCTGGAAATTCGACAGGGAAATTTAATGACGGTTGCTTTTGATAGGACCCTGTGGACGAGGTGCCGTAGGACTCTAGAGGTGCCTGAGGACTCTAGAGGTGCCTCAGGACTCTAGAGGTGCCTCAGGACTCTAGAGGTGCCTCAGGACTCTAGAGGTGCCTCAGGACACTAGAAGTGCCTGAGGACTCTAAAGGTGCCTGAGGACTCTACCCTTGTGACAGGCAGGAAACTTAGGAATAGGTCAAGAACGAGATGACCGGATAATGTCCATAGTCTCGATTTGTCATGCTTGGGAATCCTACTGGAAAGTGTTCTGACGGTTGCTTCTGATAGGACCCTATGGAGGGGGTGCCTGAGGAAAATAACACCATCACCACCACCACCACCACTATCACCACTAACACCAACACCAACAACAGCAACAACACCATCACCACCATCACCATCACCACTACCACCAACAACAACACCACTACCATCACCACTTGTATAATCACTGTTACCGTGGCCACCACCATTACCAACACCACCGTAAGCTCCTCCACCATCACCACTATCGCCACCACTACTACTACCATTGCAACCACCGCCGTTGTCGCTGCCAAAATAACTTCAAGCACCACCACCACCACCACCACCACTACTATCATCCTCACAGCCATCGCCGGGATGGTCAT
>NC_142951.1:6436447-6446447 GCF_046866305.1 Octopus bimaculoides
GCCTTTCATCCTTTCGGGGTTCGTAAATTAAGTACGAGTTTTGTACTGTGGCCGCTCTAATCGACTGGCCCCCTCCTCAAAAATTTCAGGCCTTTTGCCTAGAGTAAAAAAAAAAGAAGAAAAAAATACACACATACCCACATACACACAAATTCATGCATATATAAGTTTTAAACACGTCATCTTTAAAATATGGGCACGTATTTTGCTTGAGTTCAACCTTTTATTGTAATTGGGCGTCTATAGAATATAACACAATATAAATATATATTATATTATATTGTATCATATTATATTGTAGAAGATTTATCGATTCATGGCGAAAATATTTTATGCGATTGCGCAAAACTAGGATGAGAAATAAAGACGGGACTGGCCGAAAAATGTCGCTGAGTCGTATCAGGAAAACAAAGGTAAGATGTATAATGGTGTCAGGAAGGCATCTAGACACGGTGTCTAAGAATTTGGTCCCTTGAATTGAAGAACGCGTAGGTACATTTCTCTTCGTTTAGTTAGGCCGTCAAAGATTGATGCGGGGGTTGCTTTTATGAAAGTGTATTTGAGTGTGTGTGAGTGTGTGGGTGTGCATAAACTATTAGTAACTCATATTTGAATACTGTAGACAGAGACAGACAGACAGACAGACAGACAGACAGACGGACGGACGGATAGACAGACAGACAGACAGACATATACGTATATGTGTATGTGCATATATATATATATATGTGTGTGTGTGTGTGTGTGTGTGTGTGTGTGTGTGTGTATACATGCATACACATACATATAAAAAATTATACAAGATGGAATAAACATACAATTCTTTCTGTGCTGTGGTATCAGTCGTTATTTACTGGTCTACACACGCACACGCTTTTTTACCTTATATGTAACAAAAAATTCCCATCCGTCTAATGCGACGGTATTACTATATTTGAACGAGAAACTGAGAATATAAGTGAATGATAAAACATATTAAATTTGCTTTTTTTTTTTTATTTTTTATTTTGTTTTTTTACACAAAAATCTAGGGAGTTTGGCTTAGGCAAAAACGCATCTTATATACCAGTAAATATGGCGTCTTTTTAGGAAGGTATATTTTGCTTATATTTTTGTGAGATCACCAGTGAATTTTTTTCTGCTTTGTAACTGCAAGTCCATGATTTGAGAGAGAGAGAAACAGAATGTGGTGTATATAGACACCATGTCCTTGATGTGGTATGCGCAATCATTGTGATTTATTTTAGTGTTGCTAAAAGAACCAAGGCTATTGTATTCCCATCGGATATTGTTGTCGAAGTTTCTCTTCGTGGTAGCAGTGCAGGTTTGACGAGCAGTGTCTCGGTAGACGTAGAATGTATTGGATGACGCAAATGTGCGAGCGAAAGACTGCGGCAAAACGAAGGGCGGTCGTTTTAGTGGTGGCGGTGGTGGTGGTAGTAGTGGTGGTGATGGTGGTGGTGGCGGCGGCGGCGGTAGTGGTGGTGGTGGTGGTGGTGGTGGTGGTGGTGGTGGTGGTGGTGGTGATTGTCGAGGTCGGTGGCGATGTGTCACCTTATAAATATGAGTGTTTTAAGAGTTGACAGCAAGCAGGTCGATAATAGACGAGCATCAAAGCGCAGACAGACAGACAGACAGACAGACAGACACACACACACACACACACACACACACACACACACACACACACACACGCACTACACACACACACACACACAAAGCCTCACAAAACTTGAAGTTTCAGCTTAAATATGTGTGAGTTTAAGAGCATGTATGCACATGTATATATATATGCACACATCCATATCTATGTGTGCTTGTACATACATACATACATACATATATATATACAAAAAGTGTACTCCCGCTTTAAATGACAATTTATTGACTTAGAAATAAGTGTGGTAGTTCAAATTTACAAAAACACCAGATGGATAAAAACATTTTTATAAATGGAACTGTGAGACATCGTCTTTCAGTTTCTTTTCTCAACTGTTGCTGGTTTTGAGCAGTGAACCTTATCTTTGAGTGTGTTGTTGGCACTCCGTCGCTTACATCGTCGAGGGTTCCAGTTGATCCAATCAACAGAACAGCCTGCTCGTGAAATTAATGTGCAAGTGGCTGAGCACTCCACAGACACGTGTACCCTTAACGTAGTTCTCGGGGAGATTCAGCGTGATACAGTGTGACAAGGCTGGCCCTTTGAATTACAGGCACAACAGAAACAGGAAGTAAGAGTGAGAGAAAGTTGTGGTGAAAGAGTACAGCAGGGTTCGCCACCATCCCCTGCCGGAGCCTCGTGGAGTTTTAGGTGTTTTTGCTCAATAAACACTCACAACGCCCGGTCTAGGAATCGAAACCCCGATCCTATAACCGCGAGTCCGCTACCCAAACCACTGGACCATTGCGCCTCCACTATCTTTGAGATATCCCCATAAAAAGAAATCCATTGGAGTGAGGGCTGGTGAAATTTGAACGTAAAGATGGATGAAATGCCGCTTAGCATTTTGTCCGGCGTGCTAACAATTCTGCCAAATCACCAGCCTGGGTTTCACAAATATTAGCAACATGGGCTTTTTATTGTTTAGAGGAGACGTGTGGTTCAATGGATTGTTTACTTTGGCCCTAAATCCGACTCGGAGGGATCCCTTGCTATCCAAAGATTCTGATTTCAATCACAGGGTTTCGTTTACCGTTTCTTCTACAGAGGTCCTTGGAAGACACTTTAGCGTTTAAATCGGTAATATCCGACTAAAATATTCTGCCATTTTTAAAAGTTCAAACTGGCCATATCCAACATCTCACACCTGCCCAACAGTGTCATTCTAAAAATAAACAATCACATCATTGAAATCTTGAAGCCACGGGATAATTAATAAAGCATAATTAATAAACAGACAATATGAATATACAAGCATTACATTTCACTGAGTAATCTAAAAACTTAAGATGGACACGAAACATGGAAATGAAAAAATGTGGAAATATGAAACACAAGAATGTGAAATGTGGAATATGGAATGTGGGATGTGGAATGTGGGATGTGGGATGCAGAAATGTGGAAAGGCTGGACAAGGAATGTTCGGATGTGAGTTGTGGTTGAAGTTAGTACAGCGAGGCTGAATGACTAGATGACTGGATGAGAAGAGGGGGAAAAAAACTGACGACAGGGCGTAAGAATGTCAGAATGTACGAATGACAGAACGACAGGTGAAAGAACTAGAAGGCTTGTAGAACAGGTTGTTTAAGTCTGACCAGAACCGGTTGTTCGTGTAAAGACATCCTCTGTCTCGCTCTAACCTTGGTTCGGTCTCAAACACCAGTTACTGTCAATACTTCCTCTCTATAAAACCTTAAAACCTGTGCTACTACATTGTTTCAATATGTCGCCAGTGTTTGTAATATAAACGCCGGTTAGACGGAGAAAGTCGCCTGTGAATACACACACACACACACACATATATGTGCATGTATGTATATATGTATATATGTATATATACACACATACATACACAGACGCAAAAATAAATAAATAAATATATATATACATACAAACATATATATATACATATGTATGTATGTATGTATGTATGTATGTATGTGTGTATAGGGGAGGAAGATATTGTCCATTGTTATAAATATATTGTGTTCATGTGTATATATGACTATTTGTGTAGTTATGTGAGGATCCACATACACTAACCTTTGTGTATATATTACATGTATATATGATTTTATGATTGTACGTATGTACGTATGCACGTATGTATGTATGTATGTATGTATGTATGTATGTATGTATGAGTGGGAGGCTGGATGAATGGATGGATGAATGGATGGATGGATGGATGGATGGATGAATAAATATACATACACATACACACAGACAGGGTGAAAGTGTGTGCGAACATATATGCATATAGATAGACAGATACTTGAGTGTTGTGATGCATGAGTATACACAAATCTATAGAGACATCATTTTTGTTGGAATATATTATTATCTGTGGCTGGGTGCGTGCGTGGGTTATTTGTGTATATGAAATATGTATGTGTGTGTATGTATGTATATATGTATATGTATATGAAATCGTGTTTGAATTTGTGTATGTATCTGTATATATTGATCATTTCGCCATGATAGATCGCTAGCCGCTACACATTCTTTATTTTCTCTCCTTGTTCCTTTCTGTGTTCCTTTCTGTGGAAGAGCGTAGGCTCGAAACGTTAAAGACTTTTTCACTTCCCGAGCGTTATACTAATACATCTGTTTGTTTTCTACACCACCTGTCTTCGTCTTTTGTTGCTTTTTGTGAATTCTCCCTATATTGATCATATGTATACATACACACATACACATTTATATAGGTATATGTATATGTGTGTGCATTGATTATATGTGTAGATGTGTGTGTGTGTGTGTGTGTGTGTGTGTGTGTGTATGTGCTTTATGCAAATTCGTCTTGTCTTGAATATGAATCGTCTCCCATTTCGTACGTTGGCGTGCAAGATTGGTTATAGGTGTGCATGCATACGTATTGATGTATATAAACCCTTGTACTGATATATATATATATATATATATATATATATATACATACACACACAAAAAGGAGTGAGGGAGAGAAAGTGTTCGGGGCTAAATCTGGCGTCGTTTTTTCTCTACGTTTCCATTTTTTAAAATTTCAGTAACAGCTTGATGTATTGGTGGACAATCAAAGGTGCTAGAGAGCATAAAGTTTAAAACTGTACTTGAGAACAAATTAGCTGTCATGGAGGACTGGAAACCCTCTGAGTATCGGAAAGAAAGTCACTTATATCACGATGGTTCTCGCCGAGTATCGAAAAGCCCAGCGCCATGATTGCTGCTCTATGCTCTATGAACTCTGCAAAGGCTGTAAGACATGACATGGACATCACGAAAAAATGTGATGGTCTTTGGGTCTGTCTACGTGGTTGGTAAGCAAGCTACTTACCATACAGCCACTCCTGCGCCTTGAGTACCACCGCTATCAACAACGACATTACAATCTTCATTATCTCTCCATCTCCATCACCGAGGAGTCTCTTTACGGTCACCTAATTTACTAAAAATAGTAGCCAAACCACACCCTCCCCGCAAAAAAGTGAAGGACCCATTGTTTAACGTAAGTCTTAGATATATTTATTTAAGGTTGAGAAAGAAAGACTCGAAAGCCACAAGTGGGACGCTTTTGATCGTAGATACCTGCTTGTTGAAGGACTGACACGGGGCAATTGTATATGTGTATATGTGTGTGTATATGTGCACGTATATATGAGAGAGAGAGAGTGAGAGTGATGGGGAGAGGGCAGCGGAAGTGGAAGGGGAGAGGAATCGTCTGCCGTAAAACAAGTTTCAGATTTGCTGTATTCAGTTCCGTAGACTTTAGACGTTGTTGTTGTTGCTGCTGCTGCTGCTGCTGCTGTAGTTGTTGTTGTTGTTGTTGTTGTTGTTGTTGCTGTTCTTGTTTAGCCCCGTGTCAGTCCTTCAACAAGCAGGTATCTACGATCAAAAGCGTCCCAGTCGTGGCGGTCAAGTCTTTCTTTCCCAACCATGAATAAATATATCTAAGACTTACGTTAAAACAATGGGTCCTTCACATTTTTTTGCGGGAAGGGTATGGTTTGGCTACTATTTTTAGTAAATTTAGGTGACCGTAAAGAGACTCCTTACGGTGATGGAGATGGAGAGATAAGGAAGCTGGTAAAGTCGTTGTTGAGAGCTGTGGTTACTATTTGATGGAGGAGGTTGGTTGGGTGTTATGGTGGTGGCGGCGGCGGCGATGTGGTGATAGTGGTGATGGTGGAGGCGGCGGAATCAAGTGCTGGCGGCGGCGGCGGTGGTGGTGGTGGTGGTGGTGACGGTGGTAGTGACGGCTGCGGCGGCGGTGATGTGGTGATAGTGGTGGAGGTGGTGGTGGTGGTGGTGGTGGTGGTGGTGGCATCGGTGGTGGCGGTGGAATGTGGTGGTGGTGATGGTGCTGGTGCTGCTGGCGGCGGCGGCGGCGGTGTCGGTGGCGGTGGTGGTGGTGGTGGTGGTGGTGGCGGTGGTGGTGGCGGTGGTGTTGATGGTGGTCCCTCGTTCACCCACCGAATCTATTGTCACTCTGTCCACTACCATTGGTATTGAAAACATCGACCTCTTCCCACCCACTTCTCACACACTCTCTCTCTCTCCCTCCCTCCCTCTCCCTCCCTCCCTCTCTCTCTCTCTCTCTCTCCACTCTCTCCCCTATCCTCCCCCTCTCTCTCTCTGTTTTATTGTTTTTTATTGTCATCGTCTTCGAAATTGTTCTTGTTGCCACTCGGGTTTCCTCTCTTTCTTTCTTTCTTCTTCATCTTGCAACACAACTACCACCACCATAACCACCACCACCACCACTACTACTAATTTTACCTGCTCTTGCAGTTAATACTACTACCGCTGCTGCTGCTTCTGTTTTTGTTGTTGTTGTTGTTGATATCGCTTGAAAATTCTCTCTGCAGCACTGGAGAAAGCCACACACACACACACACACACACACACAGACGTACTGAGAGAAAGTGTATGAGGAGAGGGACAGACAGACAGACAAAGGCTGGTAAAGAGGGAGAAAGACTCACTCAAACACATCAAGAAAGAGAGAGAGAGAGGGGGAGGAAGAGTAAGAGGCAGGCAGGTAGGCAGAGAGACAGACAGACAGACAGAAAGAGAGAAATGGTACGTATGTGAAAGACAGAGATAGAGAGAGAGGGAGAGAGAGACAAAGAGAGAGACAGACAAAGAGAGAGACAGACAAAGAGAGAGAGAGACAGACAAATAGAGAGAGAGACAGAGACAGAGCGCCTGTGAGAGTGTGAGAGAGAACGACACCCACTCACACACACACACATACACTCACACACACACACACACACACATACACACACACACATACACATACACATACACACACACACGCATACACACACGGACGGGGTAAGAAAGCGAGAGAAAGAAAGAGAGAAAGAGATAGCTTAAGAGTGAGACTGTGAATTTGGTGGACGCCACCAGAAGTTGAGGCGAAGAGACTCTCGTTAAAAGAGAGGGATTAGCAACAACCACCAGGATTTTCAGTTAATAAGGATTATCAAAGTAAGGAGTTTTGTTTCCACTTTGTCGGGGGGGGGGGGCTGCTTTGTTGTTTTTTTTTTTGGGGGGGGGGGGGGGGGGGGGGGGTTCGGTTTTCTTTGCAGACTTTTGGATATTTGTTATTTCTATTTTGTCTTTTTTTGTTTTACATTTCTTCCGGGTGTTCACGTTCCGAGTTCAAATTCCGCCGAGGTCGACTTTTCTTTTCATCCTTTTGGGGGTGGGGGTTAATAAAATAAATACCAGACAAGTACTGCGGGGTCGATGTGATGAATTAGCTCCCTACCCTCAAAAGCTGCGGGCCCTGCGCCAAAATTTGAAGCTCCTATTGTTGTTGTTGCTGTTGTTGTAATTATTATTATTATTATTATTATTATTATTATTATTATTATTATTATTATTATTATTATTATTATTATCCTTTCGGGGTCGATAAAATAAGTACCAGTCGAGCACTAGATCCGATGTAATCGACTATCCCCCGCCCCCAAATTTCAGACCATGTGTCTATAATAGGAAGGGTTATTATTATTATTATTATTATTATTATTATTATTATTATTATTATCATTATTTGTTCTGTCGAGGTCGAGTTTCCCTTCGATCCTTTCGGGGGGTCGATAAAATAAGTACCAGTAAAGTACTGAGGGGATCGATGTTGCTGGCCTTGTGCCAAAATTTTGAAACCATCATTATTTATTCCGCCGATGTCGACCAAACCGTTCATCCTTTCGAGACCCTTAATATAAGTACCAGTGAAGTACTGGGGTCGAATCAAAATGCCTAGAGTAGAAAGTATTACTTGTATTACATTTGAGATTTTTATATACAGGCATGACTGTGTGGTAAGAATCTTGCTTACCAACCGCATGGTTCTGGGTTCAGTCCCACTGTGTGGCATCTTGGACAAGGGTTTTCTACTATAGCCCCAGACCGACCAAAGCCTTGTGAGTGAAAGAAGCCCATCGTATATATGCGTGTGTGTGTGTGTGTGTGTGTGTGTGTGTGTGTGTGTGTGTGTGTGTGTGTTTGTCCCTTCACTATCGCTTGGCAACCGATATTGGTATGTTTACGTCCCCGTAACTTAGCCGTTCGGCAAAAGAGACTGATAGAATAAGTACTAGGCTTACAAAAAACAAGAGCTGGGGTCGGTTTGTTCGACTAAAAGTGGTGCTCCAGCATGGCTGCAGTCAAATGACTGAAACAAGTAAAAGAGTAAAAGAAGAGATTTCTATTATGTGTTTAACGAGAACAGGCAGCTTTTTTTTAAGGGGTTGTTTTGAGGGCACGTTGAGATTTTAAGGGTGGATGGAATGGGAGTGGATATTTTTGAGAGATTCCAGGGTACATTCTACTGAAGGAACAGGGGTAAAACAACATCAACAACAACGACAATAATAATAATAATAATAATAATAATAATAATAATAATAATAATAATAATAATAATAATCCTTTCTACTAGAGACACAAGGGTCTGAAGTTGTCGGGGAGAGTGATTTAGTTGCTATTTCTAACAGTCGAACGACTCAGCAGAAAATTTCCTTCACGACTTGTTGCTGTTGTTATGTAAAGCCCTGGGTAAGATCTGATCAAGCAGACCTGTAATCAAAGGCATTCCACCTGTGACCATCCCACCGTCATTTCCTATGTGTAGAGAATGCTAGGCCACATTACAAAGATAGATCGTGTCCTTCGTGATTTGCAGGATCTTTAGCTGCTGTTTCTAGCAGATTGAGAAACCACTTAGAGGCTCAATCGTTCGCTTGTTATTGCCGTTAGTGGTTGTTGTTGTTGTTGCTGTTGTTGTTGTTGGTCAATCTTCATGAAGTAGATACGATATAAGGCTTTCCTGCCATGGCTATCTCTATAATATATACACATGATTTAGTCAGTGTATCCAACAACAGAGAGTTGTTTGAGGGAGATTTGGCTATCATTTTGGAGAGGTCGAGTGACGACATTAGAAGCACCTTTGCTGAACAATACACACACACACGCGCACACACACACACACACACACAATAGTGACTGCACGCGGGTTAGATTAACAGAACATGGCGGGTGTGTGGGTGTGTGTGAGTTGGCCAGGGGATGTTTTAGAAAACATGGGGTCAAATAAACGTGCCCGAGATGCATTCACAGAACACAACAGGTCGTTAACAGTAAACGAGTATGTGGACACGTTAGGAGATTGTGTATATGTATATATATATATATATATATATGGATGCTAAATATATGGGGCTAAAAGCAACAGTAACATCGACCCTTAGGGGTCAGCCACATTTAAGTGGCAAATATACTTCACTTTATCGTGCAGTTACTGTTAATACCTCGTTCAGAGATTTAACATTGCTATAAATATATAGTTTTAGGGAAAAGAACCAAGTTTCAAGAACTCATCGATGAAAATCCACTATCACATATAGAAAAATTAATAATTAATCTATAAAGCTCAATTTAATTTTAATTTTAATTTTTTAATTGATTTTAATTGAGTTTTTACCTGTAATTTTGGATTTTGTCCCTAATATTATTATTATTATTATTATATATATATATATATATATATATATATATATATATATATATATATATATATATATATATATATATATGAATGCATGTGCGTGTGTATGTAAATATATATTTACATACACCCACACATACAAACAAATTAATCAACGGAATACATTGTCTGCAAGTCGATGGATACCGCATATTCTCCTCCATTTTCTCATTGCTATATAAATTTAGGGTAAAATAACCCCCCTTTTACCCGCACCCATTTATTACACTTGGTATAACACTAGTGTAACAATAATTGGGTACCCTCCCAGCAGTATATTGGATAGATACTATCCC
>NC_142951.1:6451447-6456447 GCF_046866305.1 Octopus bimaculoides
TTATATGTATATATGTGTGTGTATATATATATGTATGTATATATGGATATATATATGTATGTATATATGGATATATATGTATATGTGTATATATATATATATATATATATATATATATATATATATATATATATATATATATATACATATATATATATATATATATATATATATATATATATATATATATATATATATATATATATATATATATATATATATGTATGTATATATATATATATATATATATATATATATATATATCCTATATATCACACGAAATTTACAAATTTTCTTCAATTTCTTGCAGATGTGGAATCCGACTCGTCTTTTAATATTCCTGACGATGTTATGTTTGGTTTCCGTCCCTCAACAACAGTATTCGGTTGAAGCAATAGAAATCTGCGACAATGAAACACCGATGGTCGCACTTAAAACTCATTCTATCGATAAATTTTATTACATCGGCTCCGTGTTTACGTTGCACGACGCTGGTAAAAAATTAGGCCAGTGCGGCAAAGTTTTGCAACGCGGTCTCCAACTGACTGAAGCGTTCCTCTGGTACCTGGACAAACACCAAGTGAAAGAAAGTGAAATTAAGACAGGCGGGTTGGTATTTGATTCCTGCTCTGATAGTAGTTTGGTCATGCAGCAGCTAGTATCTTTTGAGACAGAGCAGATTAAATGTACGTCGCCCCATGGTCTACAAATATCTCCAGATTCGATGTTATCCTACGTTGGTGCAGATCGATTGACAGACACCGTTGCACTTGCCAAGTCTTTAAACCGAACCTATAAGTCGATAATCTCTCCCATTGGCAACACAATGCTTCCAACCAAATACCCTTATTTCTTGCAGGGCGCTCCCAGATATAACAATTCCAGTCAAGTTCTGGTAGACTTACTGAAAGATAACAATATACATTTCGTAATTGTCCTTTACCAAAATGAAGAATTCTGGATAAACAAAAGCAAAGAGTTCATAAAACAAGCTAACGCCAGTAAAATATGTAGCGTGTATAACGCTTCTATCTCGGTAGATGCAAAAGATTACGGCGCTGTGCTTGAACAACTTCAAGTAAGGAGAAAAACCTTGTATGTTGTGATTATTGCAGACGATGATGTCATATCATCTGTGTTAAAGGCAGCCAACCAAAACAGCATTCAACTCAATTCTTTTGTATTCCTTGCCATCGGTCTCACTGTACACGACCATAATTTCGCGAGTATAAAATCAGTAATCGTTATTCCAACAGTTGCGGCAAGCGATATCAATAGCATATCGACCGACTTCCTTAATAATTACAAGCAGATTGCTGCTAACGGGCAAGTTAATAAACCATGGATCAAAGCTTACTGCCAGGAGAAGAATAAACCAAATTGCACTGATGTTTTCACCAAAGAGAAACTGGATCCTACAGTTCCGTTCTTATTTCTCTCTCTTCGCTCAATAATGTGGGCCATACACGACCTGACAAAGACCAACAAGCATTTTTCCAAAGGCAATAAGAAAGCAATACAGCAAGAAATCGCCTCTGTTCGTCTAGATGTTGATGGGGCAACGCAAAATGTCTTCGACTCAGAAGAGTTTTTGCATTCAAGCTTTGTGAAATATAAATTAAAGATCACGAACGTTTCCAGTTTGGTAAGTAGCAAGCTTTCTCAACAAAACCCTCTCAATAATTCTATCCACTCGATAAGTCACTCAATAACTCTATTTACTGAATGTAGGGCAACTGACGCAAAAGGCAACGAGTTGGGTATGTCCATGTGTGTGTGTGTGTGTGTGTGTGTGTGTTATATGTGTGTTATAGATAGATAGATAGATAGATAGATAGATAGATAGATATAATTGATGAAGGAAATGGAAGATGGATTTAGCACTAGTCTTTATTCAGTATGATGAACGTTTCAATCCATCCTGCAACTGTCCATTATTGGTAGGATTTCGTATACCTAAATGCGTTGAATCAATTTTCCCATTATGCTCTCCCTAAGACATAAAGATTGTTCAGGCAGAGTTATCTCCCTTAACTAAAGACCTCAAAATTGTGGGACCCGACCTCGTTTTCGAGGTTATTTTTGTAGTTAAAAAGAGTTATTTTGTCAAAAGCATACTTTATTTGGTAGTCGAAAGATTACTGAATGTTTTAATACCTCATACGTCAAAATCGGCAACTCAGTTTTCGAATCCATTTGAAACACACACACACACACACACACACACACACACACACACACACACACACACACATACACACACACACATACACACAAACAAACTCTGTTTTATATACTAAGATATAGATATATGTATATTGTTATTGTTGATGATGTTGTTTATTCTATTATATTTATTCAAGGCTGAGTATACCAACGGAAAGAAACTAGACATTTTGAATTCAGTTAGCGACTGCCCAAGCAACCCGTGTGTTGAATGTGGTCAGAAAAGTCCCGTAGTTCCGCCCATAACAGCCACTGCTGCTACGGCGTCAACAACCAAACGGCCGGCCTCGTCATCAATTGCCTCCATGGTCGTCCCCAGAGTAGATTTTCAAACAGGATTCATGGGTGCCATAGCAATGAGGTCTTCAGAAGAATTCGGAGTGAGAGACCAAAAATGGATAATTCCACTGGGCGTGCTAGCCAGCCTCGGTGTCCTTTCAGTCGTAGTTTTCGAAATCTACATTCTTTACAAACTGTTGGGCACGAAACTGGGTCGACAATGGAGAACAATGTGGTTGGGCCAATTACTTCTTTTCGGTGTTTTAATTTGCTATTTAACGCTCTTCGCTTATCTACCGATACCCACGGACGTTACGTGCGGTATCACACGGTTTGGCGTCGGTTTCAGCTACGCAGTCGTCTTTTCTGTGATGCTTGTCAAACTTATGGTTATTCTAACTTCAAAAACGAGCGAAGAAGCTTACCAAACTGAAGGCGTGGCTTCCAACTACCTAAGAGGTACCTACCAAATACTCATGTTCTTCTTTGCACTCGGAGTACAACTTGTTATTGACATACAATGGCTAATCACGATACCTCCAAAAGCAGTACCCATCACAGACGTCACGGGTATGTATTGATATTTCCCTTTTCAATTTTAAAACTGATTTCAACTTAACACTATGGTTAATCTCTTTCAGCTATTCTCCAGGGCATCTGCGCATAAATTGAACCCCATCGCATGTGCATTTCAGTTTAATCACGTGGCGTGTGCATTTAGCAGTAGGCATGGGAAATTAGTTGTAGGGTTTTATTCAGCTTTATATAACGATACAAAATAATATGTGGACAGCTAAAATCAGAAAGGAGAAAGCTAATTCGAAGACTACATGGATTTGTAGAGGGATTGGCTTGCAAACCCTCTGTATCCCAATACGATGGGGTCGCACCTTGCTTGTCAGCCATTGCTTTAGCATAACTCCACTAGCTAAGCATATTTCCTCCTCTTACGCTCGTTAGCCTCCTCGATGCGGCTCTCCAGGGAACAGAGAGTTCTAACAGAGCCGCTTGCTTCGGTGCATCTGAGATCAGCTTCATATCCAACGCCAGTGATGTTAATGCGATAAACTTATCTTAAGAACCAAACAAGGCTGCGAGCTGGCAGAAACGTTAGCGCCCCGGGCGAAATGCTTAACGGTATTTCGTCTGCCGTTACGTTCTGAGTTCAAATTCTGCCGAGGTCGACTTTGCCTTTCATCCTTTCGGGGTCGATAAATTAAGTACCAGTTGCGCACTGGGGTCGATGTAATCGACTTAATCCCCTTTGTCTGTCCTTGTTTGTTCCCTCTATGTTTAGCCCCTTGTGGATAATAAAGTAACAAGAAACTTATCTTAAGAACCGATCCAAGCTTTCAATCGTCTTCGTTCCGATAGGCAGGGCGTATGTAGCTCGATAGGTATTAGGCTGTTATTTCTAGGGAACCATGTAACCACTTAGGGACTACTTATTATTATTATTATTCAGTAGTTTTATTTTTATAGCGTGCCTTCACTTCACTACCGAGCGCAGCTCTGTGTGCTTTGGGTATGTGCTGTGGTTTGCTGTGGTGCTCTTATGGTTACTGTATTGAAAGTGTTTTGCGTAGAATATGTGCAGTACCCAGTAGTGCAATTTTCTGTATGTTATATATACTTGTAAGTCCTGGTGTTTTTGTTATGTATTTGTCTGAATTATTATTATTATCATTATTATTATTATTATTATTATTTTATGTTTGACTTTTGTTTTGCATTTGTACAAGTTGGATCCAAGTCTCACCCAGAGACCTCAAGAGACAACAAGTTAGAAGTTCATGTAGGTGTTATGCCTAGGGTACCATATATTTGGATTTGTACAGTTTTGTTCAAGTGAATGTTTAAGAAACCATAAGAAAATTATGTGTTTGCTTTAAAATTTGAGATCACATAGACAGTATTTTACGTAGGATATGGGCAGTTCCCATGAGCACTATCTTTTGAACTTCAGCCATTTTGGGGTTTCCTGGTATCTGAGCTAGGTAGTAATCAGCCCGTTTCGCTATCATTCCCAGGGCACCTATGACAATAGGTATTGTTTTCGTCTTCAGATTCCACATTTTGCTAATTTCTATTTCAAGATCTTTATATTTGCTCAGTTTTTGGTAGGTCTTGACAGATACATTTATATCGATTGGGACAGTCATATCAATGAGGAGGCATGATTTTTGTCTGAAGTCTTTCAGTATGATGTCTGGCCTATTTGCGTCTATTTTTCTGTCAGTTTGAATGGTGAAGTTCCAGAGGAGTGCAATGCGATCATTTTCAAGTACTGGGGTGGTTTATTATTATTATTATTATTATTATCATTATTTTTTTTTTTATTATTATTATTATTATTATTATTATTATTATTTATTATTATTATTATTATTATTATTATTATTATTATTATTTATTATTATTATTATTATTATTATTATTATTATTATTATTATTATTATTATTATTATTATTTATTATTATTATTATTATTATTA
>NC_142951.1:6468947-6486381 GCF_046866305.1 Octopus bimaculoides
TTGACATGCGCATTGCGTCTTTATTCTTCTCTTCCGTTTTACGAATTCAGTGTGCAGATGCGCATTGCGTGTTCACGATTCTCTTTCCGGTTCCTACTGAAAACTGTTTATAGATTACAACCATCTCACGAACCAGCGCTTTTCTACTACTACTGCTTTTTCTTCTCCCTTTTCTTCCTCATTTATTTCTACTTCTGTATTCTTCTTCCTTTTTTCTTCCTCCTCCGTTTCTTCTTCTTCTTCTTCTTCTATCACTACTATAATCATCTTCGTTCCTCTTCTACACTCTTCCTCTTCTTAGATTTCTTCTTCAACTTCTTCCTTTTCTTCTTCCTCTTCGTCATCTTCTTCCTTTCCCGTTTCCTCCTCTTGGTTTTTCTTCCTCTTCATCTCTCCCTCTTCTTCTTTACTTCTCTTTCTCCATCATCTGCCGAAGGAATTTTCCACACCATTTACAGAACGTTCCACATTCAATACTGACCAATCCATCTTCTGACCATTCCATTTAACAATGACAAGGTGAGCTTCATCACTAAATCTAAGATCACAGTTAGCTAAATCAGGCATGGCCAACCCTTTTCGAGAAGCGCTCCACATGAGACATGCTTCATTATCAGATGGGCCGCATATAACTAATACAAACAGAAAAATCCGGAGAAATTTATCGTTAGGCGTGCTGGCGGGCCGCAATTTTCCTATGACCGGGTTAGATCTAATAAAACATCACACAGTCACAGAGAGGCGGAGAGGGGAAAAGAGGAGGAGAAAGTGATGCACAAGTTCATACACACACATACATTCACACACACACATACGTCCGCGCGCGCGCGTGAAAACAAAGGGCGGTAACCGCTTTCACAGAACGTCCGGAGACAAGAGATTGGTGTTATGCTTACCCCATCCAACGGACATACATGTTCTGTCAACAAAAGATTCATCGGGTTTCGCCAGTTCGATTCCTTTGTAACAGTTATAAAAATGGATCGGTCGAGCGAGCGTGATAATGGCCAAATCGTTTACTGAAGAAGATAATATATATACGAATAAGCTTCGGAAAACTGAAGTGTGTAAACCTGAGGGGTGGGGAATATGCTGAATAAAATCATAATTAACTGATCCACTTGTATTTTCCTTTTACCTAAAGCCAGGAACCTTTCGGCATAACCGTGTATATGTATGCTTACGAACCACATGGTTCCGGGTACAGTCCCACTGCGTGGCACCTTGGGCAAGTGTCTTCTACTATAGCCTCGGGCCGACCAAAGCCTTGTGGGTGGATTTGGTAGACGGAAACTGAAAGAAACCCGTCGTATATATGTATATATCTATATATATATGTGTGTGTTTGTGTGTCTGTTTGTCTGTGATTGTCCGCCCAACAAGCTGTGAAGGCGGGAAGGGGAAAATACAACTCAAACACAAAGACACACATACATAATTACATACATACATGCATGCATGCACACACATACACACATACAGGTTCGGTAGAACAAACAGGAGAAAAATGAGTGTGGGTGATACAAGCGACCCAACATCGAGTTAACAGAATGTAGGAAAGAACAAGAGTGGTGCGTACTGCGAAGGTGCTGACTGACAGACGAACACCTACATACACCACCGGTGTGTCTAAATACGAGCATTCGAGCATCGACCCAACCAAATCTATATTGCTGTAAACAGGTGCATGCGTGGCTGTGTGGCATGACGTTGGCTTCCCAACCACAGAGTTTCAGGTTCGGTCCCACTGCGAGACTACTTCTGCAAATATCTTCTTATTATAGCCACAGGCCAACGGAAGCTTTGTGAGTGGATTAGGTTAACGGAAACTGAAAGAAGCCCATCGTATGTGTGTGTGTGTGTGTATGTGCCTGTGTCTGTGTGTACGTGTGCGTGTCTGTCTGTCTATTTGAGTTTGTGTTTGCTTTTGTCCCCTACCACCGCTTTGCAACCGTTGTTGGTTTGTTCACGTCCCCATAACTTCGCAGTTCGGAAAAAGAGGCCCACAGAATAAGTGTCAGTCTTAAGCCATTCGACTAAAAATTTCTCTAGGTGGTGCCCCAGCATGGCCACACTTCAATGACCGGAACAAGTAAAAGCTAAAAGATGACTTAGCTACTTACAGCTTTCACCTTTCTTATTGGCAGGCATCGATATTACTCGTCGCCATGACAATGCGATCCCGCGTTTCCCCGAATTGACAATTCCGGTTTTCAGTTCCACTTTTCGCAAGTCCGGAAGTCTAAAACGCAAAGAAAAAACAAAGAAACTAAAAAGGTAACATCGTTGTTTGTGTGTGTATGTGTGTATGTGTGTGTGTGTGTGTGTGTCTATGTGTCTGTCTGTGTGTGCACTTGTGTGTGTATGTGTATGTGTGTGTATGTATGTATTTGTATATTTATATTTATCTATATATATATATATATATATATATATATATATATTTACTCCAAGTAAATACATAAACTACGGTTTAAGAAACATATTACCTGCCTCTGGACGCTCTCTTTCCAAGACGGTACCCATACAGGTGATTCCCAGGAGTGCCTCCGGATTTAAACATCCCCTGGTTGCTTGGATGCTTCAGACTACCCCTGAAGGATCGAGGCAAACCTACCACTTACCTATATATATATATATATATATATATATATATATATATATATATATATATATATATATATATATATATATTAAAGCAAATAAACAAAGTTAACTCATCATATACCCAGAAAATCATCGTTCCGTGTACGGTTGAACTGCTTTATATACATATAATATACATATATATATATATATATATATATATATATATATACTTACACGCAGTGAGCAGCTGTAGCCACCCGTCTACTGTCCAAAACGACACCTCCACACTCTTTATGGTTGTATTTCATATCAGTGAACTTAATGAAAACCGCCGACGGGACCTCACATTTGGCAACTTCGCCAATTCGGGACGACTGGAATCGGAAACTTTCTGTAAAATAGCAGAAGCCATTTTATATAGATAGATAGAGAGAGAGAGAGAGAGAGAGAGAGAGAGAGAGAGAGAGAGAGAGAGAGGGGGGGGGGGGTATGTAGGTAGATAGATAGATAGATAATATATACATACATACATACATACATACATACATACATGCATACATATATCCATATATTTTTTTTTCATATAAAAATTAGTGTACATTTATATATATACGATAGAATAAGTACTAGGCTTACAAAGAATAAGTCCTAGGGTCGATTTGCTCGACTAAAGGCGGTGCTCCAGCATGGCCGCAGTCAAATGATTGAAACAAGTAAGAGAGTAAATATATATATATATATATATATATATATATAAACATATATACACTTATACACACACAAACGCTTAAACATACATATCTATGTATAATGTATCAGTGGCACTCCGTCGGTTACGACGGCGAGGGTTCCGGCTGATCTGATCAGCGGAACAGCCTGCTCGTGGAATTAACGTACAAGTGGCTGAGCTCTCCTCAGAGACACGAACCCTCAACGTAATTCTCGGGGAGATCCAGCGTGATACAGAATGTGACAAGGGTGGAAGATTGATTCGCAGATGCGATTTATTTTTGCCAGCTCGATAAACAGGAAAAAGGTGCAGTAAAACATCTTGCTCAAGGACACAATGCGCCAACGGGAATTGAACGCACGATCTTAGATTCATGAGCCGGATACCCTAACCACTAAACCACGAACTCTCACTAGTGCATAAATATACTAATATATATATATATGTGCAACCCACCATTTATGAGGTGATGCTTGTACAACTTTAAATATACCTTTAATATATTATTAAATATATTTACACGCATATGTGTGTGTATGTGTATGTATGTGTGTATGTGTGTGTGTACATGCATATATATATATATATATATATATATATACATACACACAAACACATAGATATATACATACCAATTTCTCTGACACTTTTACACATACCCTTATATAAATATGTAATATATATATATATATATATATATATATATATATATATATATATATATACATATATACATATATATATATATATATATATATATATATATATATATATATATATATATATATATACATATATATATATATATATATATATATATATACATATATACATATATATATATATATATATATATATATATATATATATATATATATATATATACATATATATATATATATATCTTGTCACCGGGAAGGTGGCCGGTCAAAAATAAACTAAAAATTAAGAGAAAGGGTCGACATACAAACAGACAGACAGATACACACACATACGCACATGCATACAAGCAAACATGCATACATACATACATACATACATACATACATACATACATCTCCCTAAAATGGAGCCTTTTATTTTTGTTGGAATCCGACTCCCTTCTCAGTGGAAGATTTACAATAATTAAAAATAGAAGATACATACATACATACATACATACATACATATTATAGGCAACTGCTTCAAACTTTCCAGCTTCTATATCTGGATTACAAATTCACATTTATACCAATAATAACTTGGTGCATTTAGGATTTGTTAGTTAATGGCCTAATCTGGATAAGCTTGGAATCTCAGAAAAAGAAATCAACCAACTGACTCTCTTACGAATACAATCTGTAAGTGGAACAGTAAAAATATGCGAGATTTTTCCCAAGTCTTAAATGTGACATTTGTTTTGGTATTTACATTCCAACGATGGAGCTTTGTGCCTTTGTTAAAAAAAACCAGCTCTTTCTTTAGAGGAAGATTTCAAATAATTGCAATCAGAAGAGAACATACATAAGAATTCTTAGAAAAATAATGTAGTAACGTTAAAGAAAACCCTTTCCGTGTCCCCTATATTTAATATCAAACTTACCCTGCCATGCCGTCACTTGATGGGAAATAAACAGAAGACAAACGATAAGACAGAATGATTTGACGGCCATTTCTTTGCCGGAGAGTTTCTTTATGCATATGTTTAATATGACTTACGGATAGAACCAGACTATTTATTGTACAGCTGCAAGTCGATAGTGGAAGAAGACACGTTGAATAAATGGAGGAGGAGGAAGTGGCGGTGGTGGTGGCGGCGGCGGTGGTGGCACGGGGAGTGGTGGTGATGGTAAGTAGTGGACATATACTTGTAATGGTGATAGTGTTGATGTGTGGGAGGGCGTCGCGAGTAAGGTGATGGGGTTGATCGTTCTTACTGTAATAACGATAATGACTGTCGTGGTGGTGGTGGTGGTGGTGGTGGTGGCGGCGGTGGTGGTGGTGGTAGGAGGAGGAAGAGGGGGAGGAGTTAGTAGCGAAAAAAGCGCAGCTACGCACCACCCACCCATCCCATCCCATCCGCACGCCCTCGTTCAAAACGTGATGATCTAAAACGTGAGCCAAGAATGAATACGTATTTGGTGGGATTTGTGTAGTGGTGGGGATGGGGGGTCCAAAAAAAACGAATCGATCAACATATATACATACATATATGTATATATATGTGTGTATGTGCATATATATGTGTGTGTTTGTGTATATATATATACACACACACGCACAGAATATTCTGGAAGTTTTCGTCAAATCATGTAATGTAATAGGTCTGTACTATGCGTGTTCGATTTGACTTACCACAAAACTCGGTTTGAAATGCAGCTGAAATGTCTGTTGCTGAGAATGCCTATCAAAAGTGGCTAGAAGTGGCTTCTCCTTGAGCGGGTGGATATAGATTAAAATAGGAAACGAACAAGCAAAACATTTGGCATTATACAAATTTGGAACGCGAAACAATAAACGTTTTCAAAGATATAAACGAAATATTCTTTTCTACTCTAGGCACAAGGCCCGAAATTTTGGGGGAGGGGACCAGTTGATTAGATCGACCCCAGTACGCAACTGGTACTTAATTTATCGATCCCGAAAGGATGAAAGATAAAGTCGACCTCGGCGGAGTTTGAACTCAGAACATAAAGACAGACGAAATCCCGCTAAGCATTTCGCCCGGCGTGCTAACGTTTCTTATTTCTTTATTGCCTACAATGGGCTAAACATAGAGGGGACAAACAAGGACAAACAAAGGGATTAAGTCGATTACATCGACCCCAGTGCGTAACTGGTACTTAATTTATCGAGCCCGAAAGGATGAAAGGCAAAGTCGACCTCGGCGGAATTTGAACTCAGAACGTAACGGCAGACGAAATACCGCTGGGCATTTCGCCCGGCGTGCTAACGTTTCTGCCAGCTCGCCGCCTTGATATGAACGAAATATTAATTTTCAAACGTTACAAAATTATGTACACCCTAAAAGAAATTTGCTATATTCGATATTTTATCCACTTTTTTCACCAAATTCAGATTTCGCTGATAATTTCAATTCTAATAAATTATTTCTTCTGGCATTTTTGCACCGGTTCTTGTCATTGCATCTTCAGGAATTCTGATTTGTGTACCGGAGTGGAAATCTTCTTCATTGTGATTAAAATGACACGGAAAGGAAAAGAATTGTCTGAAGATTTGAAGAAAATCATTTTTAATTTGCACAAGAATGGTTTAGGATACGAGTTAATTAGCAAACGAATACATATTATCGCAAACACGGTTACTAAAGTAATTCAGAAGTACAAAGCTACTGGTCGGTTAAGCAATAAACATCTTTCAAGTCGTCCTTCTATTTCAACTGCGCGTGATATTCGCCGACAGGCGTCGTAACGCTTCATCTTTGGCCCCAAAAGTGTCGTCTGTTAGTGGAAAGAGTGTATCCGCCCAAACAGTTCGCCGAAGTTTGAACCAGTGTGGTCTTCATAGACGCATTCCTCGTAGGAAGCCTCTCCTTACTACCAGGCATAAATCAAGTCGTCTTTCTTTTGCCGAAACCTATGTAAGTAAGGGGAAGAAGTTTTTGGAATAAAATTCGTTTTTCTGACGAGACTAACATCAACTTGTTTGGGTCAGATGGTATTAAATGAGTATGGTGACGACCAGGTGAAGATAATAGCGACAAATGCACCGTAAAAATGCACCGTCCCTACCGTGAAACATGGCGGCAGAACTGTTATGCTTTGGGGGTGCATGAATGCGGCTGGTGTGGAAGGACTCACAGTTATTGAGAGAACAATGGATTCAAGGCTTTATTGTGACATATTGCAGAAAACAATGCTGGAAACCATCAAGGAACTAAGAAGATATTCTATGTTCCAATATGATAATGACTCCAAACACACTTTAAAGCTGACGACTAAGTTTTTATCAGATAAAAAGGCAAAAGTATTGCCTTGGCCTACCATGTCACCTGATTTAAACCCAATAGAACAACTGTGGGGTGTTTTGAAAAACAAAAGGTTGAGGATAAAAAAAACCGCTTTGTATCACAGTCGAGAGACATATCATTCATGATGAATGGAGATCGATTTCATCGGTTATATGCGGAAATTCAGTCGACTGTATGTCCAGAAAACTTAATGCAGTCATTGAAAGCAAGAACAGGTCACACCAAATATTGAATGTAGCAAAGAATCCTTTAAGGTGTACATATTTTGGTATCATTTGAAATTTAATATTTCGTTCATATCTTTGAAAATGTTTATTGTTTTGTGTTCCAAATTTGTATAATGTTGGCATGTATAATATATTTTATCTTCTATATATATATAAAAATGAGAATGTATGTCTACGTGTCTGTGTGTGTCTGTGCGTGTGAATCCCTAAAACTCCAGAACTACACAACCAACTTCATTCAAATTTTACACATGCCATACTTAGGGTCCCGGTTGTGTTTTAGTCAAAAAAAATTTTTACCTTCTTGCATAGTTCGAGCCCACAGCAACATAATATCTCCTCCACTATCTAAGTATTACGTGTCAAAAGTGAAACAAAAACACTCATGTCAAATACTCTCACTTTAAAAATGAAACTTTTCCACTATTTCAATATCAAAACTGAAACAATCTCATCTGGATACTGTAATTTTTGGGGGATTAATTTACACTGCATACGAAAATACAGATATATTATCACGGTACGTTATTAAATACTCACAGATCTACGCATACATACCTGACGACTGACACACGCATACACAACTACACATACATATACATACCTGACGACTTCATTTTTTTATTAACCACACAGGGTCGAAACACAGAGGGAACAGCACAAAAGTGGAGGAAAAATAAAATCGAACGAAAAGAATGGTAATGATAAATCAAAAGGTGGAGTGACGTCTACTAGAACTCCACACTCCAGTTAACGTCATTGAAGTTTTTAGAAAGAAAACATTTTTTTGACACGTGTTATTTTATTTTTGTCTCTTTCTCCTTGTGGTAAATATTTTTTCTAACTGTATTTGCTTGAAAAAAACATGCTTTTCTTTATATTAAGCAATTCATTATAATTACTTTTACGATGAGTCTAAATAAAAACCATCGTTATAGATCAGCATTTCTCAACCTTTTTCGCGATTTGGCTTTCCTTGGACATTGAAAACATTTATTTCGGCTCCCCTGTGTTAATAAAAAATTTAATCCAGCTTCCCATGTATCTGAGATAGAGCGGCCGGCCCATGACAAATCTGACAAAAGGGGGAACCCGCATAGCGCGCCAATCATGCTGTTAGGAATTTAGATGCTTCAATAATGTGCAATGGTACGCAGATGATTATCAAAAAATTGTGCTCCCGAGTTCTGTAGGCAACAATCTTGAATGAACCGGCCGCTGGCTAAGACATACTTATAACTCCCATCTCCCTTACGCACTCCGATACGGCCTACAAGTTTAAAAAGATGCAATTTCCCATCAAACTCTGCTTTCCCATGACAATCAACAAGGCGCAGGGACAATCAGTGCAAGAGGTTGGTTTGAATCTGACAGAGCAAGTATTCTCACACGCACAACTGTACGTTGGCTGTCCCCATGGTCTTTCTATTTGTGCACCCGAGGGAAGGACGAAGAATGTTGTCTACCAAGACGCCCTCTAATGATAACAACGGCAACTTCAACTGCTCCAATTTCAACTCCGCAATTTTTTCATCGTCCTGCCAGCCCACGTAAGTCCAGTCTTGCTTTGCTCTCCTTACTAACTCACCATGACATTCTTTTTTTTCTACCAAGATCCGTCGCCCAAACACCACTTCGTATCCACTTCTTCCTCTTTTTTATGTTTTCGTTTCTCTCTTCGCGTCGTTCTCTCACCTGGTGAAACCGGGCTTAGCTGCTAGTTCAGTATAAATTTCGTTTGATTTCCTTCGATATTATTAGAGTAATAGCAATTTTACTGAAAAATGTTTTAGGGGTGTACATACTTCTGTGAGATACTGTATAACATACTCTTCCAAGAAATATTTGGATGTCGCATCATATCCTTCGACAACATTTACAAACCACCAAGTATCGAAGCACAACCGTGCGGTCAAGTCTGCAGTACAAGAGGCAAATAACATTCTGGAAAGAAGCTTCACGGAGTGTCTTCCTTGATTGATGACCAAGGACACACACACACACACACACACACATACACACACACATACATACATACACACCACACTACGGACCCTCCCGTCGTCTTACGACGAGTGATAGCTCTGCAATTTCTTGCTGAACAACCTACGCGGGTGATTTGCTTATAGTGTTCAAATGTTTGTGTTGTACATTACGTCACGCAGCTCACTCCCTCCTTCACCTCACCATTGCCTATACAGGTGCACAAGTGAGCCACACCTCATATATCGAAACGATCGCAGGGCAGCGTGAAATGAAGTGTTTTTTCTCAAGAACATAACGCACCGTCTGGAATCGAACACACGATCTCGCAATCGTGTGTTCGATTATATATATAACAATTGCAGCGTGGAAGGTGTTTATAAGCCATTTAAAATAACACACAAAAGCCGTCAGATTTACTTCAACATTTAAATTTAATTTGTCAAAATATTTTCGTCGCTTTGAGACCGCGACCTGTTCACTGACAAAATTATGTGCTGCATTTTGTCAGTGAACAGGTCGCGGTCTCAAAGCGACGAAAATATTTTGACAAATTAAATTTAAATGTTGAAGTGAATCTAACGGATTTTGTGTGTTATTTTAAATGGCTTATAAACACCTTCCACGCTGCAATTGTTTTCGTTCCAGCACACGATCTCAGATCAGGTCACTTGCTATGCAAGTACATCTCCGTAATATAAATATAAATATATATATATATATATATATATATATATATATACATGGAACAAAAATGCAATAGAGTACAATAAAACATTGGGACAGATAGATGATACAAGGTGGACAAGAGAAACAACAATTAGAAGGACAAGGGGAAAAAAAGACGGGTCATTCGTGGCCTTCTTTCCTCAGTCAAGTCCCAGAAGTCACGACCGTTTCGGGCAGTTACACTTCAGACGATTCGATCTGGTCGCCCATCGGATGAAAGACGTTTGACTTCAAAACCGTACGTCCTTCTCTCGTCAAAAACCTCGAGGGTGACTAGTCCCCTTCAACCCCCAAATTTCAGCCCTTGTGCATTTAGTAGAAAGCATTATTACTATTATTATTATTATTATTCTTATCATTATCATTGAAAGCAGCGAGCTGGCTGAATCGTTAGCGCGCCGGGCAAAATGCTTAGCGGCATTTCGTCCGTTTTTATATTCTGAGATCAATTTTATTATTATTATTATTATTATTATTATTATTATATACATATCTACCTACTTATATATAAGTGTGTACGTGTGTGTGTGCGTAAGCTTTGGCTCCAAATACTAAAATCTGTTTTTATGTGTAACAGCTAACAAATCCCCCGTTTTTTTTTGTTTTTTTTTTGTCTTTGCTCTGGACTGTTTAACGAAATGAAAGGATTTCCTGGTCAATCGATAATTCGGCATCGGCGAGGTCGCTTTATCTTCTTTTGTTACTTGCATTATGCAGACGCATGTTCCTTTCATACATACAAGCGTACAAACAAACAAAAGCATACCCTACACATGCTTATACGTATGCATGTCTATACATATGCGTATATATGCATATAAATGCATATGTATATATATATATATATATATATATATATATATATATATATATATGCTTATATGCATAGGTGTGTGCATACGTACATTTAGCACGTGTGTGCTAAATATGTTCAGCCATATGTTGATATGCATTTGCTTAAAGGAGAAGTCATAAAAACATGTGTATTTACTGAAGTCTTCTTCTTTCCCTTCTTTTCCTTACAGTGTGTATATATATATATATATATATACATACATATATATGTATATGTATATATATATATATATACATACATATATATGTATATGTATATATATATGTATGTATATGTATATATATATATATATACATACATATATATATGTATGTATATGTATATATATATATATATATACATATATATATGTATGTATATGTATATATATATATATATATACATACATATATATGTATGTATATGTATATATATATATATATATACATACATATATATATATGTATGTATATGTGTATGTATATGTATATATATATATATATATACATACATATATATATATGTATGTATATGTATATATATATATATATATACATACATATATATATATATATGTATATGTATATATATATATATATATACATACATATATATATATATGTATGTATGTGTATATATACGTACATGCATACATACATATATGCTTAGCAATTCTTTTTAACTCCAGATATGTATCATCTGTTCATTGTACGTAATGTCGATTTCTATGGCAAAAGAAAACAAAAAATCAAGCTACGCAGATATAACGAATGCAAGACATCAAATATTTTACTGATATTTTACTGATCCGGTCATTTGAATGTAGCCATCCTGGGATAACACCTTCCAAAAGTGAAAATAGAAATTATATTGGTTCTTATTCATCGATGTTTGTGAGCATATTCTCCTTTCCCACCACAACCGCCCTCGCACTTTTCCTCACAATATATATATTTTTTTTTGGTCTTCCCTCACAACGTGGGCCTCCGCACCCTCGAGATTTCCTCCATCTCAGTATCACAATTTATCACGGCATCTTCACCTGCTACGTTTAGCCAAACTTAGCTTCCATCCATAGCTGTTTCTTTTTCGAAAGCGGAATTTATAGGGTGGCTATGAGTACCAGAGTGGGAGTCAGCTACGCCAACTTATTTATTAACTACGTTAATAAATAGCTCCCGGTCTCAGAGCTATCATGTATGATAGTTACATATATAACATAAATCAAAGTGGGCGACAGATTTTCGTATGTCAGGTTCCTTTATTGTGGGAATACAAAATACATAAAAAGTTCATCGAGATATTAGGCTTCAAGCGCTCCGAAGAAAAGCAATAGTACAAAACCATACGATCGTTTCGAGTAATGCGTTTGTATTGGGCGAATCTCCTTACAGAGAAAGCTTAAAATACCTACTTACAGAGCTTGAGGTCGTATCAAGTAATGTCATATTTTAAAAAATGGCATAGTATTTTTCAAAAAGTTCGCAAGGATATAGAAAAAAGGCTTTGTGAAGTGAAAAAAGTTGTGAAGTAAAAAATAAAAATATTTGTAAAAATAATATATATATATACACACACACATACGCACAGGCACACGCACGCGCACACACACATACATACACGTGGTCTTACGTTCCTTGTCAGCTGTAGCCAGTTATTATTTTAACTTAGAGGATGTAAAATTTAGCTATCTCTCATTAGATTTTCCCTTTTCAGCTTTTCTCCTGAAGAAGGACTATGTCCGAAACGTTGGACTTTCCAGTCCTCACGGCAATACTCTTTTTATTAATTTTACTGCATATATATGTGTGTGCGTGTGTGTGTGCGTGTGTGTGTATGGGTGTGTTACACATACACACGACTGGCTTCTTTCAGTTTCCATCTACCAAATCCACTCATAAGTCTTTGGTTGGCCTGGGGCCATAGTAGAAGTCACTGGGCCAAGATATCGCGCAGTGGAACTGAACTCAGGATGACATGGTTGTGAAGCAAACGTGTTTTTGTTTTTGCATTTTGATTAGTTTTGTTATTGCTGTTTTTTTTGTTTGTTTGTTTGTTTGTTTTTACATTTTGGATGTATTTACAAAATACTTATTTAGCCTTAAATGAAATGCCAGCAGAAAGCTTGAAACCGCAAAGGCAAGGTCGATGAACAATGAATCGGCAGAGCAAATATATGTATCTATTGTGATACACCTCGGTTCGATTTACGACACATATGTCGTAATATCGATCTGCGAATGACTTTTGTGTAATAAATAAAAGGAGAAACAAGTGGGGTGGGAAGGAAGGAAGGAAGGAAAAATAAGTTTACAAGAGTGTTTGTTGTACAGCTGGTCCAACTCGTGCCGTGCTACCTGTGATAGGGATTGAAACAGCAAACACAATCTACAATGGGACGTTTTTTTTAAACAAAAGTCGAACGAGATTAAAAACAAATAGCATAAAAACAATAAAACACACACACATACACACACACACACATACACACACACACACACATACACACACAAACATACATAGATATACGTATACATACATATATACATACACACACACATACATACATACATAATACATACTTACACACACATGTACGTACGTACATACGTACATACATACATGCATGCACGCATACATACATATATGCATGCATGCACATATACATACTTATATAATTACATGCACACGCGTACACAGGCAAACACGCATACATACATACATACATACATACATACATACATACATGCATGCATACATTCACTACACACGCACCGAATAAATATACGTGTGTGTGTGTGTGTGTTTACTTTGTGTTACAGATAAATTGGTCAATACAACTTTGTCATCTTTCTTCGTATTACATGTGTATAACACACACACATACATATATGCATACATATATACCTATTCGCACACACATACATTTACATACATACGCATACAAATATATACGCAAATACGTACATAAATAGACGCTCATACGAAATGACACGTGGAAAATAAAGAATAGTGTGTGTGTATGTATTTTTGTATGTGAATGTGTATCTGTATGTTTGTGAGCGTTTGACTGTGTGTGTATGTTTATATGTGTGTGAGTGAGTGAGTGAGTGAGTGAGTCTTTGTATTTATATTGAGTTTTATGCCCACCACTGTTTAACAACCGGTGCCATTTTGTTTACGTTCCCGCAACTTAACCCAAGCGGTTCGGCAAGATAAAACCAATAAAGTAAGCACCAAATTTTAAAATGATTAAAATGATTTGTGTTACAGATAAATAGTCAATACAACTTTATGCAATCTTTCTTCGTATTACATGTGTATAACATACACACACACATACATATATATGCATACAAACATACATATATACCTATACATTTGCTGGGGGTTGATTTGTTCGATTAAGCCAGTTATGGATAAATTGTGAGCTGCGGGACTTTCTGAAGGGTAAATTTAACGAAAAATTACTTTGCATTTTTTTTTTCTTTTAGTAGTAAGTTAACCTGAAGTTGAACCATCTCTCATGCGATCCATTTTTTTATAAAGGCTGGCCACGACTGAAAGCAGTGCCTCCAGCATGGCCGCAGTTCATGACACTGCAACAAGTATAAGTAAAAAACGACAATGAAAAACAACTCTTTTACTTTTTTATATATTTTAATTTTATTATCGTAAATAATGTTGCTGCCGTATATTTCCTTCACCAATGAAATTGTGGTTCTTTTCACAAAAGATATCCTTTCTTTTCCACTGAATAAACACGCCATTATCATCTTGATTCTCCTCAATCTCAACGGAGACGTGAAGGAAGATATCTTTTTATATATAACAACGCTTCAAATATAGTGTCGTCTGCCACAGACCATGTCGATTGCTGATGTAATGGAACCGACTGGTACATTTTCGTTACATAGGTTGACGAATAGACCAAGTTGGGTTAAGAGGAATTCATGCTGAAAATGTGAGAGAAGAATTCTAAGTGATATTACATAACAGAATATTTCAAGTTCGTGCCTCACAGCGTTCACGCACAAACAATTTTTCTCGTCTGGCCGTAAAGCCTTTTCTGTTTGTTTTCCTGTCTTGTTTTTTGTCCGCCACAACATTCCTCCATGGTAAGATTTAATTTGTGTATACAAATTTAATTTGCGGTCCATGGGAAGAGCTGTTTTAACGATGCGTCCTGCCTAGCTCTTCGAAACGCCGGTGTTAAAACGGAGGTAGCTGATGAAGTAGAATGTTCTCTATGTGGCTTGTGTGTTTTCTCGTCTCTGTTTTGTTTGCAATGTCCTGTACCCAGATATGGACCTATACATACAGGTGGGTGTCGGTATGCACATACCTGTACGTATATATGCATATACTCATTTACTATTTGTTTATATATATATATATATATATATATATATATATATATATCACCAAAAATTTGGCAAAAGAATATAGTATCTGTTAACAATCTTAGCAAAAAACTCACAGTTCATATATATATATATATATATATATATATATATATATATATTAAATTCAAATTACGACAAAGGTAAATAAACAAACGAAGTTTGCTTTTAGAGGCGTTGAGATGTCTTAGAAAGTTAAAGAAGTGATTTTAAATTCTTAATCGCATGATAACGCTAATAATATAGCCTGAACAGGATAAACTACCCCTATTTTGCAGAGAAAAGTGTAGGTGGCTAGCCATCGTGTAGGTGCTAGCCACCTACACTTTTCTCTGCAAAATAGGGGTAGTTTGTCCTGTTCAGGCTATATTATTAGCATTATTCTGCGATTGAGAACATATGCATATATATATATATATATATATATATATATATATATATATATATATATATATATATATATAAGCTAAATCAGCATTTGATAGAGTGAACATTAATTATCATCATATGATCGAGCTTACTCGGACATTTTTAATCTACGCATGCCATTCGTCTCAGTCCTGCATGAGTTGAGGGAAGTCCTTGAGTAGCATCCGGTATTTCTGTCGTGTTGATCTACATACATCGTGTTTGGACGCTCTGCTCTTGTATAGCCATGTTTTGGCATCCATAGCAGTAGGTCACTTGCCGGCTCTTGCTTAGCTCGCCAGCAATGTCCTCCAATCGCAAGCGCCTTTCCTTTGTGATAATAGAAACAGGCAGGAGACCTCTTTACAGCTGTTTCAGGGTAGAATGAGTTCTCCGCGATATGTTTTTAAAAAACTATGAACTCAAAGATTCTAAAGCTACGAGACAAAATATTTTCAAAAAGAATTGAAAGGCAAGAAAGAAGCCTTGGGTAAAAAAATTAACAATAATATATAAAAAAAAAAAAAGCTATGTCGTCTGCTCACGTTTTGAAATTCGACACATGTGTAGTGCAAATGGTCGATAGCTTCCTCGTAGCATGAAGTGAAAAGAGGCGAATATTTGGCTTGGTTTACTCTGTCTATTAATTCCTGGTCAGTGGTTGCGTTTCTGACAATGTTCTGGAGTGTGTCGACGATTATCTCACGAATCTGGTTGAGCAAAAATTGGAAGGAAAGCAGAGAAACGGAATAGAATCATGCTTCGTTTCGATTGAAAAGAAGAAATTTATGACAAACAAGTCAAAGACAGTGAACGGGCAGGGGCACAGGACCAAAAATTAGATGGAAAAATTGACACATACAGGAACACCAATTTCGACAGGTGATCGGCGAGAAAAATTGCTAAGATATTAAGATATTTTCTTAACATGAAACCAATGGTAGCCTTAATACACAAATAAAGTGCGTGTGTGTGTGAACACACATATATATGTGTGTATATATATATATATATATATACATATATATACATATATATACATATATATACATATATATATATATATATAATATACATATAGATACATATATATATATATACATATATATACATATATATATATATACATATATATATATATATATATATATATATATATATATATATATATATATATATATATATATAATTATATATATATATATATATATATATATATATATACATATATATATATATATATATATATACATATATATATATATATATATACATATATATATTATATATATATATATATATATACATATATATATATATATATATACATATATATATATATATATATATATATATATATATATATATATATATATATATATATATATATATATATATATATATATATATATACTATATATATATTACATATATATATATATACATATATATATATATATAATATATATATATACTATATATATATATATATATATATATACATATATATATATATATACATATATATATATATATACAATATACATATATATATATATA
>NC_142951.1:6486881-6506881 GCF_046866305.1 Octopus bimaculoides
TTTGAATTTTTCTAACCAAAAGGTGTTTTTCAACCAAATATATTTAGATGCTCTTAAGTATAGCTTTATGTGATGTACCTCAAGAGCCAATGTTCCAAAAAGGAATAACTCACACGACAGCCTTTTTTAAGTTTCCATCTACCAAATCCACTCACAAAGCTTTGGTCAGTTTTAGGTTATAAAAGAAGACACTTGCCCAAAGTGCAATGTAGGGGGTTGAACCCAGAACCATGTGGTTGGGAAGCAAACGTCTTACCACACAGCCATGCCAGCACCTTAAACCTAAAATAGGCCTGACACACTGTCAGTTACAATAATGAGCATTCCAATTGTCTTGAGTGCCAAGACTCACAACTGTCTTGAAAGTCAAGACTCACAACTGTCTCGAGAGCCAAGACTCACAACTGTCTTGAGTGCCAAGGACTCCTAGGACCAGTAACCTGGTTTCTATGGCGTGTAAGTGACTAAAACAACATTACCCCTTAATAGGATAGCAGCTGAGTAGACTGGAACTATGTGAAATAAAGCATCTTGCACAAGGATACAATGCTGGGAATTGAACTCAAGACCCTACGATTGTGAGCTGAACACACTAACCACTATGCCACACACCTTCATTAAAACCTAAAGTAAAAAAGTTGAAGTCAATCTCGGCTGTACTTGAACCCAGAATCTTAAGGTATATGAGTAATATGCTGCAGGGTTATTTAGTATGATGCTCTGCTGGGTCTGTCATTAACCAATAATAATTATTACTAATTAAACTACGGTGAACTTTAAGAGAGATGTAATTCTTTCTAATTGGGTTATGTGTACACTAAGCACTCGAAAATGGTTTGAGTGGAAAGAGAGTTTTCTCAAGAATTTGGAAGGGTGTGTGTGTGAGAGAGAGGGAGAGAATGTGTGTGCATGAGCATGTGTGTGTGAGAGAGAGAGAAAGAGCAAGTGTGTGTGTGTGTGTGAGAGAGGATGTGTGTGTGGTGTGTGTGTGAGTGAGTGTGTGTGAGAGAGAGAGAGAGAGAGAGAGAGAGAGAGAGAGAGAGAGAGAGAGAGAGAGAGAGAGAGAGAGATGAGAGAGAGAGAGAGAGAGAGAGAGAGAGAGAGAGAGAGAGAGAGAGAGAGAGAGAGAGAAGAGAGAGAGAGAGAGAGAGAGAGAGAGAGAGAGAGAGAGAGAGAGAGAGAGCGTGTGTGTGTGAGAGAGAGAGCAAGTGTGTGTGTGTGAGAGAGAGAGAGCGTGTGTGGTGAGAGAGAGAGAGCAAGTGTGTGTGTGAGAGAGAAGAGAGAGCATGTGTGTGTGAGAGAGCATGTGTGTGTGTGAGAGAGAGCATGTGTGTGTGTGTGAGAGAGAGAGAGCAAGTGTGTGTGTGTGAGAGAGCATGTGTGTGTATGTGTGTGTGTGAGAAAGAGAGTGCATGTGGTGTGTGAGAGAGCATGTGTGTGTGAGAGAGCATGTGTGTGTGTGTGAGAGAGCATGTGTGTGTGAGAGAGAGCATGTGTGTGTGAGAGAGAGCATGTGTGTGTGTGAGAGAGCATGTGTATGTGTGAGAGAGAGCATGTGTGTGTGTGAGAGAGAGCATGTGTGTGTGTGAGAGAGAGCATGTGTGTGTGTGAGAGAGAGCATGTGTGTGTGAGAGAGCATGTGTGTGTGTGAGAGAGAGAGAGCATGTGTGTGTGTGAGAGAGAGAGAGAGCATGTGTGTGTGTGTGTGGGAGCAAGAGCATGTGTGTGTGTGTGAAAGAGCATGAGTGTAGGAGAACATGAGTGTGTGTGTGTGTGTGTGTCTGTGTGTGAGAGCATGTGTGTGTTTGTGAGAGAGCATGTGTCATGAATGTCTAAGTGTGTGAGGGAGGGAGGGAGGGAGAGAGAGAGAAAGAGTGTGTTGCGTGTGTGCACACTAGAACTGACGTGAGCTTTTTTTTTCTCTTTTCCTTTTTCAAAAGGAACAAGCGTGTTTTGTGTGCGAGCGAGTCAACACAAGAGTGTGTTTGTGTGAAAACACAAGAGTGTGTTTGTGTGACAGTGCAAGTGTAGTTACACTTTGAGTGCGTTTGGACGAGTGTCCAGCTGAGTGCAGATGTCTCTGCAGGAAAGTGCAACAGAATATGTGTCCACATAAAAGTCTACATGGCTGTCTACATGTGTCCCATACAGTGCTGTCCTGAAGGCATGAGCACACAGGCAGTTGCCCAGGGGCCTCATGGGTTTAGGGACCCCAATCTTGATCTGTGTATGTTGTGGCTTGCTGACAAATAAATACTATAGGGCCCAGTACATTGACTTGCCTGGGGACCTTACGGATTTAGGGGCTTCAGTCTGATCTATGTAATGGTTTGCTGTCAAATACTATAGGGCTCAGTTCATTGATTTTCCAAAGGGCCTCACGGATCTAGGGGTCCAATTCTGATCTTTGTATACTTTGGCTTGCTATCAATAAATAACTATAGGGGCCAGTGCATCGATTTGTGTGGGGGCTTCATGCATCTAGGGGCCCAATTCTGATCTATGTATGCTGTGGCTTGCTGTCATTAATCTAGGGCTCAGCACACTGATTTGCCAAGGGGACACATAATTCCACTAAGACAGCCTTGTCCGCATATGTACTTGCATGTGTTTGTGCAGGTGTGAGTATTTATGTAGGGGTATGTATTAACATAGAAATGCATGTTTGAGTGTGTGTGTATGTGTGCATTCATGTGTATATATATATATATATATATGTGAATTTTTATGAGATTTTATGTGTGTGTGTGTGTCTAATACTTTTTGAAAAATTTCTTTCCCTATAGGCGCAAAGCCTGACATTTGTTGGAAGGGGCTAATTGATTAAATTGACCCAACTGTTCGACAGATACTTATTCTATGAACCCTGAAAGGATGCAAAACAAGGTTGACTGTGGCAGAGTTTGAACTTGGAATGTAAAACCGGATGAAAAGCCACTATGTATTGGGGGTCACAATGGGGCCACAATTCAGCCAGCTCACCGTCCGTGTTCATAATGGTTAAAATTGCTGTGAGCCTGAGTGAATGTCTAAGTTTGTGTGCGAATAAGAGTCATCAATGATATGAGGTTGAGGGTTTCTTTAGCACGTATGAGAGAGCGTGTCTGTGTGTGCGTGCATGAGTGTGCGCACGTGTGGCAGGATCAGAATGTAGGTCATCCTTTCAGTACATACAAAGTTGGACCTCTCTATATAACTAACATCCTGTGTTACACGAATAAGGTCAGCATCTGGAACATACTTTTGCTTGTAAGAGCAGCCAAGCCAAAGAGGGACGGGGGGGGGGGGCCTTTACACAGTTGCTTGACCTGCTACAAATAACAGCCCGACACTCTCTCAAATCACACACACGCACTGTAGCATCCTAAAAAGGAGATGAGCTCTTACACACTGAGGATGATGTAATCCTAGCTGAATATAGCTACACTATAGCTGAAGACAGACTGTGAGGGTTGTCCTAAGATGTAGTGGGCCTTGCCCAGGGAAACAAAACAGGTCCTGTCCTAAGATGAAGTGGACCTTTCCAGAGATACACAACGGGTTCTGTTGTAGGATGGAGTGGGCGTTGCCCAGGGAAACAAAATAGATCCTGTCCTAAGATGAAATGGACCTGTCCAGAGATACACAATGGGCTCTGATGTAGGATGTAGTGGGCGTTGCCCAGGGAAACAAAACAGGTCCTGTCCTAAGATGAAGTGAACCTTTCCAGAGATACACAACGGGTTCTGTTGTAGGATGGAGTGGGCGTTGCCCAGGGAAACAAAATAGATCCTGTCCTAAGATGAAATGGACCTGTCCAGAGATACACAATGGGCTCTGATGTAGGATGTAGTGGGCGTTGCCCAGGGAAACAAAACAGGTCCTGTCCTAAGATGAAGTGGACCTTTCCAGAGATACACAACGGGTTCTGTTGTAGGATGTAGTGGGTGTTGCCCAGGGAAACAAAATAGATCCTGTCCTAAGATGAAATGGACCTGTCCAGAGATACACAATGGGCTCTGATGTAGGATGTAGTGGGCGTTGCCCAGGGAAACAAAACAGGTCCTGTCCTAAGATGAAGTGGACCTTTCCAGAGATACACAACGGGTTCTGTTGTAGAATGTAGTGGGCGTTGCCCAGGGAAACAAGAGAGATCCTGCTGTAAGATATAGTGGGGCCTGCCCAGAGACAACTATTATCCAATAAGTAGCTAATCATTGCCACCACCTCCCACATTTATCATTCTTCAGCTTGCTATTGGGTCATGACATTCCCCTCTTTCAGAAGAGAATCATGAGAAAAATTTCAAGTGGACCAACATCATGCCACCAAGATCAGATTTCTATCCTTCTACATACGCTGACCTAAAAATAAAAAAATAAAACAAAAAAACTCTCCAATTATGGCCATCACGATTGAGAATGATTTAGTAGGCTGTATCATATTTTGCTAATTAATCTAATTAATTTAAGTGCTTGTGTGGTCATGATCAAACAAAGAGGCATTCTTTTAGCCCTCTTATCCTTCATCTGGCAGAACACAAAGGATGTGTGTGTGTGTGTGAGAGAGAGAGAGAGAGAGAGAGAGAGAGAGAGAGAGAGAGAGAGAGAAAGAGAGAAAGAGAGAGAGAGAGAAGTACTAACACTGGGATAGTACTTGACTGACCATAAATGGATGAACAGCAAAGATGAACTTAACTGGTGTTTGAACATGGGTTGCAGAGGAGTGGAACAATGCCTTATAATAGATGGGCGCTTTATGCACATATATACACACAACACACACACACACACATATATATATATATATATATATATATATATATATTTATATTTATATATAGGGAGAATTCACAAAAAAAGACAACAGACAAAGACAGGTGGTGTAGAAAACAGATGTATTAGTATAACGCTCGGGAATTGAAAAAGTCTTTATCGTTTTGAGCCTACGCTCTTCCACAGAAAGAAATAAGGAGAGAAAAAAATGTGTGTAGTGGTTGGCGATCTATCATGGTGAAGATATATATATATGTATGTGTGGGTATATGTTTGTGTGTCTGTGTTTGTCCCCCCAGCATCGCTTGACAACCAATGCTGGTGTGTTTACGTCCCCGTAACTTAGCGGTTCGGTAAAAGAGACCGATAGAATAAGTACTAGACTTACAAAGAATAAGTCCTGGGATCGATTTACTCGACTAAAGGCAGTGCTCCAGCATGGCCACAGTCAAATGACTGAAACAAGTAAAAGAGTAACATATATATATATATATATATATATATATATACACACACCAAGCATTCATACACACACATATGCACACCACACACACACGTGAATTTTTTGAAATTTTCTCTCCTATTATATGCATAAGGCCTGAAATTTGTATGGAAAGGGGATGATGCCATTCTAAAAAAGACAATTACATCAAAATCCCAAATCTGGGGGATAATGTAGGATTAATTCACAACAATGTGAATCATTAAGCATATGATGCTGGGTAATCTGAATATTAAAGGGTTAAAGCACAGATTAAAGACCACAGATTAAGGCAATGTCTTGGAGAGGGACACAAGAAATCTTAAGGGATATCCAGGGAGTTCAAGATTAAAGCATATTCTTTTAGAGAATCAGGTGAAAATTAAGGCACATTTTGGTGGATAATGGAATAAGATTAACCCTTTAGTGTTCAGATTAATCTGTTAAATGTAATACTTTTTTCACTCAAATTGTTTTGAATTAATCATACATTATCTTACAGCTTTGAAGTTTCGATGGTGTGATAGTTTACTCTTAGAATGTCAATGTAGGTTAGGTGTGAGAGGCTAGATATGGCCAGTTTGAATGTAAATCATATAGGATATTTGGGCCGGATATGACCGGCTTAAACACCAAAGGGTTAAAGCACACTCGATAGAATTGGGTCAAGATTAAGGCACATTTTGGAAGATTAAGAATTAAGATTAAAACATTTATGGGAATTGGGTAGAATTTAGAGCACGTTCTGGGGGATAAAGTATTAAAATTAAAGCACATTTTAAAAGACAATGGAGTAGAGACAAGGGCACATTTTGTGAGATTAAAGATTAAGAGTAAAGATTAAAATTAAAGTACATTTTTAAGAGAATTGTGTAGAGATTAAGGCACTTTTGGGGGATTAAGATTAAAGTGCATTTTTTAAGAGAATCATGTAGAGATTAAGGCACATATTGTGGGGGTAGCATCTCTCAGGAAAACAAAGGATAGCAAATTAAGGCACCACTTAAATGGGCCAGAAATGGGATACAAATTCAGGCCACAGACTCAGAAGTGGTTTGTCTAAGGCATGATTTTACGTGGATTTGACTAGAGACTGTTCCCTTTCTCTCCATCCCCCAAAACAACTATTAAGGGGGGGAAAAACAGGGCAGGCGGAGGGGAGGGGAGAGGAGGTGCATCATGGAGACTGCACCCTCTCCCTCATGCCCCACCCACCCAGGATTGTTCTATGTAGCCCAGCTGCTTTGTAGGCAGAGTTAAGGGCACAGATTGGTTGTAAACAAAACAAGTAATAAATAAATAAACGAATTCCCCCCCCCCCCAAAAAAAAAGGGGGTGTCCCCAGTTACATAGAGCAAGTAATCAGCAAGTGGGTGGATCCCTGACACAAATTCCAAGAGATATAGAATAACATGGGGGTGGGGTGGGGTGAAGCTGGGGGTCTGAGGTGGCAGGGGAAGAGGAGAGAAAGAAACAAAAGTGTGTCAGGAGCAGAAGTAGGACACACTGTGTGTGTATGTGTGTGTGTGTGGGAGGGGAAGCAGGCAGCCCAGTAAGGTGGGGAGGTCATGGTGGGAACAGTTTCAAGATTTGCAGGACAAATCAAAGCTGAATTCCTCAAGGTGTGTGTGTTTGTGTGTGCATGCAAACCTGTGTGTGTGCGTGAGAGTTAGCATGTATGTATGTGTGTGTGTGTGTGTGCATGCCTGCATGTTTATTTCTGCATATGTGTGTGTTTGTGTGTGTCTGCATAAGTGTACTTGTGTTTAAACCTGGACATGTGTATATATGTGTATGTACATGCATGAATGGTGTATATACATGCTGTGTGTATGTGTGTGTGTATGTATGTATGTGTATATATATATATATATATACATATACACACACATGTACGTGTAGGTATATAACATGTATGTATGCATTGAAAGTGTGCAAGTATTTCGTATTTCTGCATATAACTTTGCACATTTCAAAATGTTCTTTTCTACTTTAGGCCCGAAATTTTTGGGGAGTGGTGGTGGTGGTGGTGGGGGGGCTGTCGATCAGATCGATCCCCGTAACACACAACAGGTACTTAATTTATTGACCCCAAAAGGATGAAAGGCAAAGTCGACCTCAGCAGAATTTGAACTCAGAACATAAAGATAGACGAAATACTGCTGAGCATTTCGCCCGGTGTGCCAACGTTTGCATATGTTAACATGCAATGTATGCGTATATTAGTGTCCAAGTATGTGAGTGCATCTGTGTAAGCAGGTGTGGCGTATGCCCAGCCATCTATCCAATCATCTCCACCCCTTTTCCCTGGAAGGGTTGTGGGGATGGGGGTACCATTCACTATTTCTTTAGAGTCCCCACAAACCTATTGCAGAGGGTTCTATCAGAAGCAAATGTCGTTAGACTTTCCGGCTTGATTCCTGAGCACGAACAACTGAGACCATAATTATTATCGAACCATTGCATTGGCAGTCTACTCCTGGGTCGCTGGCCAGTTGGCTCGGTTTGAAGAATCCCATTTTGTGACCCTTTTCCTGCAACATTCTAATCACGTCCACAGTACCAGAGCTGTGACCTCTCGATGCAGAGAAGTAGTGGCTTAACCTGAAGAAACTCCCTGATCTCCGTGACATGTCTAGGCATGTCTTTTATGGCATGTGCTCAGCAGACAGCTGCTACTGAGGAGGCATCCGTACGCTAAAATCACATGATCTGGCAGTTTCAGTATCCATCTGCTATATATATATATATATATATATATATATATATATATATGCATAATAACAATAAATGGAGCAAAACGCATATAAATAAAAGTTCCTGGGTGTTTTTTATGTGCCACCAACATGGGTGCCATTGACCTGACACTGGCGTCGGCCATGACTACGGTCTCACTTGGTACAACAGAGTGTAAGCAGCCTGAGAGAAAAGTTGGGCATAAGAGGCATCAGATGTGGTGCACAAGAGAGACAACTGCACTGGTATGGTCATGTGATTCGTATGGACGAGGACAGCTGTGTGAAGAAATGTTGCACTCTAACAGCAGAGAGGACCTGTAGAAGGGGTAGACCCAGGAAGACATGGGATGGGCCAGTTTAGATAAATAAATACAGACAGACAGAGGTGCATGGCTTAATGGTTAGGGTGTTGGATTCATGATTGCAAGATTGTGGTTTCGATTCCTGGACCAGGCGATACTTTGTGTTTTTGAGCAAAACACTTCATTTCACGTTGCTCCAGTCCACTCAGCCAGCAAAAATGAATAATCCTGCAATGAACTGGTGTCCTGTTCAGGTGGGGAATATATACACCAGAGGGAGCAAAAACTGGCCTTCTGCTCTTTACAGAATAATGTGGACAAACCACACACACACACAGAGTCTAAGTTGTAGCTGATTAAGACTGCTTCCTAAACTCTGTAAGTCCATGCATATTTTCTAAAGTCCTAGAAGTTCCTGGGCATGGATTTGAGTGGGTAAAGTGCTGCCTAGAATTGAACCCACTTTACAGTGCAATAAAACCAATGGCACAAAATAAGCAGAGACAACCAGAAACCAACTACACTTCAGGTTTTCTTTCCTTCTCTTAGAAGGAAGTTCTAACTACAACTAAGGGCCCTTCGCTCCCGGTCAGTCACGTGCTAATCAACCCATAGCTGGGACCCTAACAGGTGCTACTACTAAGGGTCAGAATAGATCTGGGAAGAATAGTGGCTAAAAGTGGGGTTCCACACTCCTCAAAAGCCTGGAACTCCCTCAACCACAGCCTCACTACAAATGGAGTTTAAACTCAAACCCAGGACATACATACTCACACATTCACATATATATATATATACATACATACATACATACACACATATGCACATACATATATGCACACACAGAGACATATTTATGTCTCTATATGTATGTGTGTGTGTGTGTGTGTGTGTGTAAGGGGAGAAAGAAAAAACGCTCAACCTAAAAATTAAAATAAAATCCGAAGAGGTTCCTACCTCCACCACCACCACCACCAGTCATAGCACCATTTATCTTCCTCATCAGCATCATCGTTGGCAATGTTAATTACCACATCACCCCATCCCAAAGTAATCTGACCCCGTGGCATAGTTTCCAAAGTATGGTTGTGGTTTTAGTGAGTTTCTTCGCTAATGTCACTTCGCAACATAATGAGACTAGATTTCTCTGGTGTAAATATCATTGGACAATTTTCACTGACATATGATAGCTAGCCATCACCATTATTATTATTATTATCATTATTATTATTATTATTGTTATTGTTATTATTATTATCATCATCATCATCACTAATAAAAAGTCAACACACACACTTACAGAATGACAAGTGTGCATGCACATACAAAGTTACACATACACACACACACGTGCGCAATACTTTCCAGGAGCACGTTGAAGGTGGATGGGACAAGGGGCTGCCATCAAAGCACTTATACGACCACATTACTTAACTTGGACGAACATGATAAAAGTATAACATTTCAACAACACACACCATAAAAAAAAAAAAAAAAAAAAAAAAAAAAAAGGAAATGATAGTCATAATAATAATAATAATAATCTTTTCTACTCTAGGCACAAGGCCCGAAATTTTTTTTTGGGGTGGGGGTGGGGGTGGGGGGGCAGTCGATTAGATCGACTCCAGTGCACAACTGGTACTTAATTTATTGACCCTGAAAGGATGAAAGGCAAAGTCGACCTCGGCGGAATTTGAACTCAGAACGTAAAGCTAGACGAAATACCGCTAAGCATTTCGCCCGGCAAGCAAACGTTTCTACCAGCTCGAATAATAATAATAATAATAATAATAATAATAATCCTTTATACTATAGGCACAAGGCCTGAAATTTGGGAGGAACAGTTTGACTGTGGCCATGCAGGAGCTCTGCCTTTAGTCGAACAAACCGGCCCCATGACTTATCCTTTGTCAGCCTAGTATTTATTCTATTGGTCTCTTTTGCCGAACCACTAAGTTACGGGGGACGTAAACACACCAACATCAGTTGTCAAGCAATGGTGGGGGGGGGGGGACAAACATACATATATGAAGAGCTTCTTTCGTTTTCCATGTACCAAATCCAATCACAAAGCTTTGGTCTGCCCGAGGCTATAGTAGAAGACACTTGCCCAAGGTGCCATGCAAGTGATTCTGTCAGCTTGTTGCCTGAATAATAATTCTTTTTAATTTCGGTACAAGGCCGACAACTTCAAGGGGAAAGGAAGTTGATTACTTCGACCCCAGTAGTCTTACTGGTACTTATTTTATTGACCCCAAAAAGACGAAAGGCAAAGTCGACCTCGGTGGAATTTGAACTCAGAACGTAAAGACAGACCAAATACCACTAAGCATTTTGCCCTGCATGCAATAATAATAATAATCTTATGTACTCTAGGCACAAGGCCCTAAATTTTTCAGGGAGGGGGCCAGTCGATTAGATTGACCCCAGTACACAACAGGTACTTAATTTATCGATGCCGAAAGTATGAAAGGCAAAGTCAACCTCGGCGGAATTTGAACTCAGAACGTAAGGACAGACGAAATACCGCTATGCATTTTGCCCGGCGTGCTAACGATTCTGCTAGCTCGCCGCCATAATTAATACTAATAATAATAATGGTTTATGATTTAAGTATAAGACCAATGATGTTGAAGGGATGGGGTCAGTTAACACAATCGACCCCCATCCCCAGTACCTGACTGCACAGTGAGAGAACATGGTTACAAAGCAGTCTTCTTAACCACATAGCCCACTGCCTGTGCAATTAGACAGACAGACAGACAGACAGATAGACAGATAAGTAGATAGATAGATAGATAGATAGATAGAAGCAGTAAGGGTCAGATGGGGATGCTACTCTGGTGTAAGTTCTAAATAGAAGATATAAAGGAAGGCTTTGTTTGGTTCACCTATCCTCACTTCAATCACTTCCTCCACTCCACCCACCCACCTTCATTTCTCCTGCTCTGTGTCATCACCTCTCCCCTCTGCCCACAACCACCTCCTATCACAGTAACATGAACGTGTGTGTGTGTGTGTGCATGTAAGGGTTTTTATATATTATATATATACATTTTCACGAGTATATAAGTGGTTGGAATGAACATACATGTGCTTGTATATCTGAGCATGTGCGTGCATGTGTGTGTGTGTCCGTGTGCACCAGTGTAAGAGTGTGTACTTGAGTTTGTATGTTTGAATATGTGCTTGGAAGTGGCCATGTGTTTGTGTGTACACAAGCAGGCATATGTGTGCACATGCACACGCACGTACGCATGCCAGCCTGTGCACTGTGTATGCATAAGTATATATTTGTGTGCGTACATGTATATATATATATATACACACACACATACACACATATATATATATATATAATATTCACATATATATTTGCATGTATGCCTGCCTGTGTATAAGGTGTTTGTACTTGCCTGCATGTGTACATATATATTGTGTATGTATGTATGTACATATGTCAAAGTATGTGATTGTGTGAGAGAGAGAGAGAGACAGACAGACAGAGAGAGAGACAGACAGACAGAGAGAGAGAAAGAGAGACAGAGAGAGCATGAGAGGTGTAGACATCAGAGATAGTTCAAGGCAGAAGGCAGATCTGAACAAAGACATAGTATGTTGAAAATAGAAGGGTGAAGCAGGTTATCTGATGGATGTGATGATAGCAGCAGCAACAGTAGTAGTAGTAGTAGTAGTAGTAGTAGTAGTAGTAGTGGTAGTAGTAGTAGTGGTAGTAGTAGTAGTGGTGGTAGTAGTAATAATAGTAATGGTGGTGGTTGTGATATTAGTTGTCATAGTGGTGATAGTGTTGGTGGTAATGGCAGCAGTTCTGGTGGCAATGGTGAAGATAAGAATGGTAATGGTTGGTAGTTCTGACGGTGGTGGTCATGGCGATAGTGGTTAATAACAATGGTACTGGTACCAGCATTCACAAGTAATGGTAGTGGTGGTGGCATGGTCAATAGCAGCAGCCACAGCAACTACTAGCTTGTGGGGGGCATTACACGAAAAGGATCCAACCAACACAAATTCTGTGACCCTTCAAAAAAATTAAAAAATCAACCCCCCCCCCCCTGGGCAACAGGTTAATACTACATGTCACTGGGTTCTCATTCCTAAGGTTTTTTCAATGTTATTGTTTTTATTTTTATTATTATCATTATTATTATTATTATTATTATTATTATTCAGGTCACTGCTTGGAATCGAACTCGGGATTTTGGGGTTAGAAGTCCGTGCTCTTAACCACTACAGCATATGGCGTAGTGCTGAAGAGCACGGGCTATTAACCCCAAGATTCCGAGTTCAATTCCAGGCAGTGACTTGAATAACAATAATAATAATAACATCGAAAAAATACCTTAGGAATGAGAACCCAGGTTCGAAATTTCCGCAAGACACCTGATGAAGGCTGGATGGTATATCAGCCGAAACGTTGTGTTAACAACAAACAAGATGAGGACAAATATCCGTCAATTGTAAATAATGTAGAGAAGACTGTGCTGGATTGGTTATGTCATATACATATGGACAAGGACAGCTGTGTAACAAAGTGCTGACCACTAACTGTGGAGGGAACCTGTGGAAGACACAGACCCATGAAGATATGGGATAAGGCGGTCAAGGATGATCTTCAGATATTGAGTCTCATGGAGGCGGTAACAAGTGACCAAGACCTTTGGTGATTTGCTATGCTTGAGGAGACACGTCAAGTCGAGTGAAATCATAGTTATGGCCAGTACTGGTGACACATAGTCTGTACCCATGCTAGTGACACATGAAAAGCAAAGCACCTGGTACACTGTAGAGGGGTTGGTGGTAGGAAGGGCATCCAGCTATAGAAACCAAGCCAAAACAGACTGGAGCCTGGTGCAGCTTTCTGGCTTGCCAGTCCTCAGTCAAACCATCTAACCCATACCAGCATGGAAAACAGATGCTAAACAACCCTTTACTCTTTTACTTGTTTCAGTCATTTGACTGTGGCCATGCTGGAGCACCACTGTTAGCCGAGCAAATCGACCCTGGGATTTATTCTTTGTAAGCCTAGTACTTATTCTATTGGACTCTTTTGCCGAACTGCTAAGTTACGGGAACGTAAACACACCAGCATCGGTTGTCAAGCGATGTTGAGGGGACAAACACAGACACACAAACAAACGCATATATATACATACATACATACGACGGGCTTCTTTCAGTTTCCGTCTACCAAATCCACTCACAAGGCTTTGGTCGGCTTGAGGCTATAGTAGAAGACACTTGCCCAAGGTGCCATGTTGTGGGACTGAACCCGGAACCATGTGGTTGGTAAGCAAGCTACTTACCACACAGCCACTCCTGCGCCTATCTATTATTATTATTATTGGGGTTGTGATGTAGCAGAATCCTTAGGGTGTTGGCTAAAATGCATTTTGTGCTTAAGAAGGGGGTTTCATAGGTTTAAAATGTCACTTGGTGTAGCTACACTTCCTGGCCTTGTTTTGTTGCAGGGGTTGCAGTGAGGGTCCTTTACATTCTCCGACTCCCAGACAAAGTGCTTTTTCACTAATTTTAACATTTCAACAGCCCCCAGCCTCGTTCCTTTGAGCCAGAAGTGTCATACCTCAGCTGATCTTTCACTCACCATTCTCAGACCCCACCATCATCATCACCATTGTTGTTGCTGTCAATGCCAATAAGGGGCCCTTAACAGTTCGAAACTTACTGCAGCTGTTGTGGATGTTGAGCAGCCCCGAATCAACCCAGATCAATCAGTCGTGATTGATCCCATATTCCTCCACCATCCCCCAGACATTGTCTCAAGCCCTATACAAACCACTGCTTCCTTGCTTTCTAAAGCTGACAGAACATGACTCAAGGGAGACTTAGCTGCTATTTCTAGCAAATCGAACGACCACACAGAGACCCTTGCCAGCTCATCGTTTATCGTTAAGAAATCTGTTCATTTTTTTTTTCTTTTGGTTTTTGTCTTGTTTGGTTTAGCTGGCTTCATTCATTAAGTTGTTTGCATCAAACCCTGCTAATAACATGTCATGATGCCAGGCTCCTCTTCTGACAACATGGAATTCTCAGTCACCAATCACCATGACAACCAGTTGCCATGGAGACGATATAGATTTTAAAAATAGGTTTTTCAATTTAAAAAAACCACTCACTATATCACATACAATTATTACAAAACTGTACAGTATGGGTGGTAGTGTTGTCAAACAGATGGGCGAGCTAGCAGAGATGTTAGCATGTCGGGCGAAACGCTTAACAGTATTTTGTCTGCTGCTATGTTTTGAGTTCAAATTCCGCCGAAGTCGACTTTGCCTTTCATCCTTTCGGGGTCAATTAAATAAGTACCAGTTACGCACTGGAGTCGATGTAATCGACTTAATCGCTTTGTCTGTCCTTGTTTGTCCCCTCTGTGTTTAGCCCCTTGTGGGCAATCAAGAAATAAGATGGGCAAAAGACCATAAAAGACCAAATAAACCATAAAAAGACCTTGCAGCAGTTACTGTAATTCTAACCCCTAATCTCTTTCTCCGCTCTCCAGGTGTGAGGGGGGAAGTGCTAGGGAGCTGAGAAAATGACCATATGCACACAAGTTTAAAAAATGGGTCTGTCACAGCCGCTATGCTTCCTGAGTGAAGATACCAAAGTTGTGGACATATTCATGTCTGGCCACGAGTTCAAAACCTTTCAACGGTGCCTATGCTTCACTACCTCTTGAACCCTTTCACGCTCAGATTACTCTGCCAAATGTAACACTTGTTTGTTCATGCTTTGAATTAATCATGTGTTCATCGTGCATTATATCATAACTTTGAAATTCTATTCTAGGGGACATGTGAGAGGCCAAATCTGGCCAAATTGAACAAAAAAGTGGTAGAATACTTTGGCCAGAAATGGCTGCTTTAACCCTTTAGTATTTATATTACTCTGTCAAATGTGATGAATATTTATTCACATTCATTATTTACATTTGACAGATATTTGTCCTCATCTTGTTTGTTGTTAACACAACGTTTTGACTGATATACCCTCCAGCCTTCATCAGGTGTCTTGGGAAAATTTCGAACTTGGGTTCTCATTCCTAAGGTATTTTTCGATGTTGTTATTATTATTATTCAGGTCACTGCCTGGAATTGAACATATAGTGTAATGGTTAAGAGCGCGGGCTACTAACCCCAAGATTCTGAGTTCGATTCCAGGCAGTGACCTGAATAATAATAACAACAACAACAACATCGAAAAATACCTTAGGAATGAGAACCCAGGTTCGAAATTTCCCCAAGATACCTGATGAAGGCTGGAGGGTATATCAGCCGAAACATTGTGTTAACAACAAACAAGATGAGGACAAATATCCGTTGAATGTAAATAATGCAAATAATTCCTCATCTCTTAAATATAGAACTGTATTTATTCACATTGTTTTGAATTAATCAAACATTGTCTCAAAGCTTTAAGATTTCAACGGCGTGATTGTTTACTCGTAGAATGACATTCCAGGTAGGTGTGAGAGGCTGGATCTGGCTATTTTGATGGGTTGGTTATGGCTGGTTTAAATGCTAAAGGGTTAAGTAAATTTCAAGATTTTTTTTTTTTTTGATTGAGAGGTGATTCACTTCTGGTTCAGAAACAACCGGGGGTTGGTCCTGGAAGGCGTTGGAACCAAGGGTTCCAGCAAATTGGTATTGTACCTGTAGGATACATTAATTACATGCACAGCATACACAAGAGAAAAGAAAATGGGTGACTTACTTGACAACATCATCAATATTATTGCGGTAAACTCCCTCTAACTTGTCAGCAGGGAATCCCATAGCAATGATGTTTGGACATATATCTGAGAGAACTGTTAAGGAAATGTTTGGTCTGTTTGAGATATATATATATATATATATATATATATATATATAAATGCATTGTATACATATAGTAGATCAATGGAACAAAATTGCAACATAAAAAACCCAGAAGAATTAAAAGACTGTTGTGGCGTAAATCAAAGCAAAACAAAAACAATAATAATGGTTTCAAATTTTGCCACAAAGGCAGCCATTTTGGTGGAGGGGGATATGTCGATTAGATCGACCCTAGTATGCAATTGGTACTTAATTTGACGATCCTGAAAGGATTAAAAGGCAAAGTGGAATTTGAACTCAGAATGTAGTGATGAGCGAAATACCACTAAGCATTTTGCCCAGCATGCTAATGATAAATAACAAGAGCCCTCAGAGAGAGCAAGCCTCCACCAAGGCAACCCCAGCGTCGGTTGTCAAGCGATGATGGGGGGGGGGGGACAAACACAGACACACAAACATATACACACATACACATATATATACATATATACAACAGGCTTCTTTCAGTTTCCGTCTACCAAATCCACTCACAAGGCTTTGGTCGGCCCGAGGCTATAGTAGAAGACACTTGCCCAAGGTGCCACGCAGTGGGACTGAACCCGGAACCATGTGGTTGGTAAGCAAGCTATTTACCACACAGCCACTCCTAAATTTTATTTTGTTCCATTCTCAATCTAAAGTGTCTGACGAGCAGAAACATGAAACTCCAAGTAGCAGCTTTTGGTGATGTTTTTGCAGCTTTAATAATGTGTGTGTGTGTGTGTGTGTGTGTATATATATATATATATACACACACATCAGGCTTCTTTCAGTTTCTATCACAAAGCTTTGGTCAGCCTGAGGCTATAGTAGAAGACACTAACCCAAGGTGCAATGCAGGGGGATTGAACCAGGGATCCTGTTTTATTATATGTATCAATAATTAATAAAACAAATTTCACTATCAAAAATTAGAAAAACGATTCAATAAAAAAAAAAAAAATTGCGTAGAGAATGGAACACAAGTTTATCAGGGTAGGTCAAAAAAGGAGTCATCTGCATGGTTGAAATAACAGTCAAATCTCCCTCAGCACTGTCTTAGAAAAGAGTATATCAGATGATACAGTCCATGGTTTCCTACTACATAACAAAAAAAAAAAAAAAAAAAAAACGACAGGATGGTCATGGTTGGACTGCTTTTGAACACCGGCCTGCCAGCCAACTTGTTCTGAGACAACCTGTTGTTAAACAACAGCCGACACACCCTCACCACACGTATACGTTTTATACGGTAACGATAATGAAACTTTGGGTCACTGAAGTGCGACGACATCAAAAGACATTGGAGCAATAATGGTGATGATGATGATGGTAGTAGTGATGATGATGACGATAGTGATGATGATGATGACGATGACGACGATAGTGGTGGTGGTGGTGGTGGTGATAGTAATGATACAGAATCAATCAATCAATTAGGATCAAGTGCAAGCAGCTAATCAAGTCACCTGACAGGTAGTTAAACTGAATACATTTGATCTGCAAAACAGCTAGGGGGGGGGGGGCTGAGTGGTAAAGAGGCTCACATTGCAACCCAGTGGTTTCAGGTTCAGTCCCATTGTGCGCCACCTTGACCAAGTGCCCCAGGCTGATCAAAGCCTTCTGAGTGGATTTAGAAGACAGAAACTGGAAAGAAGCCCATGTATATGTGTGTGTGTATGTCTTTGCCCTTTATGTGTGTGTGTGTGTGTGTATCTTTGCCCCTGCCCACTTGACAACTTAGAAGTTAAGCAAAAAGAGATCGACAGACTGTCTGCCTAAACCCTGCAAGGCAGTGCAGTGCCCCAGCATGGCCACAGTTCAATGACTGGAACAAGAGGTCATAGCAAAAAAAAAATCCATGGTTCACTGCATGTAGTAATTAACTTTCATTTATTTATCAATTATATATTCATTTAGAAAGCCGACTCTCTCTCTCTTCACGATAGCCAAACCAACCAATACGACCGTGTGCTACATGGTCGTTCAACCTGCTAGAAATAGCAGCAAAAACAAACCTGCCTCAAATAAGCAGAGTTGTATGGTTAAGAAAGGGTTTGTTTTGATGCTACCTACACATACACACACATACCTGTAATAATATATTATTTGTATTATATATATATATATATATACATATACACAATCACACACACACCTATATGTGTGTGTGTGTGTATATAAACACATACCCAGCTATGCACACATATCTACACATACACCTCTCTCTCTCTCTCTCTCTCTCTCTCTCTCTCTCTCTCTCTCTCTCTATATATATATATATATATATATATATATATATATATATATATATATATACACACACATATATATATACATATATATATACCAATATGGTCACTACTACTACTACAACCAACAAAAAATTCCCCCACGTGGACTATTGCCGCCAGTAAGGAACAATTATGAACTTTTCATTTAATGTATTTTTGATAAGGTTCGTTTTTACAAGAACCGAAACATGTTAAAAATATCTCTGACAAAATTTTAAATTAAAATTCATTTTTTATATATTGGCGTTTTCAAACTTCTTTTTTATAAATATATATATATATATATATATACATACACACACACACATTCACGTGCCTATAAATAGATATATAAACACATACACATCTACACACACACAAGCAAACATTTAAAAAAAAGCAAACTATTTGCTTATTTTTAATTCAAGTTTATATATAACTGAGAAAATCCAAAATAAAGCAAACTCAGATTTAAATCCCCCCCCCTATCCCTATCGGGGGCGAATGAAAGCTCGAGCCTGTCTGCCCGAGTTCCACCCTCCCTTAACCAACCTACCCCTATCTACCGTTGGTTGCCAATGAAAGCCTGCTGTTGTTTAAGGGTGGAGAGATTATACGGAGAGGTGGAGAGGTGAGGGCAACCGATTTCAAGATAGGACAGTTTGGATGTTTATTCTGCAACCTTTGTAGAACTTAGATGTTGCTGAGGGGTCAGAAGGGCAGTTCTGGGAAGATTCCTGACTATGGCTTGGGTAGGTGGAGGAGGGGGACCGGGGGGGGGGGGGGTTATGTCTTGTGCCTTGGTGTGTCATATTAGAGTATGGGGTTGGGGTGTTTTGTTTTTTTTTTTGTTTCTTTCATCTTGTTTTTGGCACTGAATTGAACTTATGTGAATCACCAAAGTATGGAATGGAAATACTCTTCCCTGCCAAGCCAAGAAAAGCTCCAAACATTCATATGCAGAAGGATGATGTCGATGATGACGAAGATAACGACAGCAATGAGAACAACGATGACAATAATAACAGCGATGATGACGATGATGACAATAACAGCAATGATTATGACAATGATGATGATGACAATGACAATTTCTTATTCTGTGAGGTTTGGATATATTTTTAAAAGAGAAAAAAAAAAAAAAAAAAAAGCGATAGGCGCAGGAGTGGCTGTGTGGTAAGTAGCTTGCTTACCAACCACATGGTTCTGGGTTCATTTCCACTGCGTGGCACCTTGGGCAAGTGTCTTCTACTATAGCCTCGGGCTGACCCAAGCCTTGTGAGTGGATTTGGTAGACGGAAACTGAAAGAAGCCCGTCGTATATACGTATATATATATATATATATATATATATATATATGTGTCTGTGTTTGTCCCCCTAGCATTGCTTGACATCCGATGCTGGTGTATTCATGTCCCCGTCACCTTGCGGTTCGGCAAAAGAGACCGATAGAATAAGTACTAGGCTTACAAAGAATAAGTCCCGGGGTCGATTTGCTCGACTAAAGGCGATGCTCCAGCATGGCCGCAGTCAAATGACTGAAACAAGTAAAAGAGTATACCAGAGAGTGCTTATTT
>NC_142951.1:6511881-6544381 GCF_046866305.1 Octopus bimaculoides
ATAATAATAATAATAATAATAATAATAATAATAATTATTATTATTATTATTATTATTATTATTATTATTATTATTTTATGTTTGACTTTTGTTTTGCATTTGTACAAGTTGGATCCAAGTCTCACCCAGAGACCTCAAGAGACAACAAGTTAGAAGTTCATGTAGGTGTTATGCCTAGGGTACCATATATTTGGATTTGTACAGTTTTGTTCAAGTGAATGTTTAAGAAACCATAAGAAAATTATGTTTGCTTTAAAATTTGAGATCACATAGACAGTATTTTACGTAGGATATGGGCAGTTCCCATGAGCACTATCTTTTGGACTTCAGCCATTTTGGGGTTTCCTGGTATCTGAGCTAGGTAGTAATCAGCCCGTTTCGCTGTCATTCCCAGGGCACCTATGACAATAGGTATTGTTTTCGTCTTCAGATTCCACATTTTGCTAATTTCTATTTCAAGATCTTTATATTTGCTCAGTTTTTGGTAGGTCTTGACAGATACGTTTATATCAATTGGGACAGTCATATCAATGAGGAGGCATGATTTTTGTCTGAAGTCTTTCAGTATGATGTCTGGCCTATTTGCGTCTATCTTTCTGTCAGTTTGAATGGTGAAGTTCCAGAGGAGTGCAATGTGATCATTTTCAAGTACTGGGGGTGGTTTGTGTTCCCACCAGTTTTTATCATGGGGCAAGTCCAGGTTTTTGCATATTACCCAGTGAATATATTGTGCAGCTCTATCATGCCTGTTGAGATACTCTGTAGGCGCAAGCAGACTGCACTACTATTATTATTATTATTATTATTATTATTATTATTATTATTATTATTATTATTAAGGCAGTGAGCTGGCAGAGTCGTTAGCACGCTGGACGAAATGCTTAGTGGTTTTTCACCCGTCACTATGTTCTGAGTTCAAATTCCAAGGTCGACTTTACCTTTCATCTTTTCGGGGTCGATAACTTAAGTACCAGTTGAACCCTGGGGGTCGATGTAATCGATTCATTCCCCCTCCCCCAAAATTGCAGCCCTTGTGGCAAAATTTGAAACCATTATTATTATTATTATTATTATTGTTGTCGTTTCATAGGTGCACGTGTGGCTGTGTGGGAAGAAGTTTGGTTCCCAACTACACGGTTCAGGGTTCGATCCCACTATGTGATACCTCAGCAAGTGCCTTCAACAATAGCATTGGGCCGACCAAAGCAGTGGTTTTGGTAGACAGAAACTGAAAGAAGCCCAGCTATATGTGTGTATGTGTATACATACTATATATATATATATGTCGGTATGCATGCATGTATATGTGTATATATACACTGCGTGTCAAATTATTAGGTAGCTCAGTTTTTTCGCAATAACAAAGTATTTATTCATTTGAATCTAGATATTTTCCCACTGCATGATGGTAACATCCATCTGCATGTACTGTACCACGCGCCTTTACATATATGTGTGTGTGTGCGTATACATATATGTGTGTGTGTGTGTGTGTGTGTGTGTGTGTGTGTGTGTGTGTGTGTATATGCTTGTGTGTGTACATGCATGTGTGTCGATATATATATATATATATATATATACCGGAGTAAGCACATAAAATCTGCAACACGGTGGAAAAAAGAGTACTCAAATACCAGAGGTAGAGTAATATACTTTATTTAAAAGCAGCAGAAATATAACAAAAGACTGTTACTCTGAGTTTCACGAACCCGCTCCTTTTTCAGAAAGTTTAAGTGACTCTACACAAGTAGGAAGATACAGCTGAAAAATATATATATATATATATATATATATATATAGATAGATAGATAGATAGATAGATAGATAGATAGATAGATAGATAAGCACAGGCATGGCTGTACAGTTAAAAGCTTGCTTTCCAGTTATGTGGTCTCAGGTTCAGTTCCACTGTGTGGCACCTTGGGCAAGTGTCCTACACTATAGCCATGGGCCAACCAAAGGCTTCTGAGTGGATTTGGTAGACAGAAACTGAAAGAAGTCTACTCTGTGTGTGTGTGTGTGTGTGTGTTGCACCTCCACAACCATTTCACAACAGTTACAGGACAGTTTAGGAAGTCAAGGGTTACACAACAGTTTGGTTGTTGCATGTGATGGGGGTGACGGGGGTAGGGCAGAAAGAGAGGGAGAACAGTAGATTAAGGGAAGGGAGGGGGTTGATCAAGAAGGACAGGAAATGGGTGATTGGACAAAGGGTGGGGTTGTTCGTTGGATGACAGAGAACAGGAGTAAGAGAGAGAGAGAGAGAGAGAGAAAAAACAGGGTAGGTGATTGAGAGAGAAAGTGTGAAGAATGAGAGAGAGAGAGACTAAATGTTTTCGTGTGGTACTTAAGAGTTTGAGAGACACTTTGCTCAAGTTCTGAATTGGCGTTTGGACAGAGGAATGGAGCAGATAGTGTGGGAAAAGAGCAACGGCACTGAATGCGAAGGTTACGTTATACACAGAAGATAGAGAGTGATAGCAGTGTGTATGTATAAAAACATTAGTCATGTTGAGCGTGTAGAAGTTATACATACATATCTCAAAACGCTGACCCCTTACTAAGGAGATGAAGTGGTGCATTGCTGTACTCAAAAAGACCCGGCCACCACAACAGAATGGAGGTTCTAAAACCAAAGTGCCACATGGAAAGCATTGGTGTGGGCGTTGGTTCTAAGCAAATAGCTTTTTGTTGGCACTCTGTCGCTTACGACGTCGAGGGTTCCAGTTGATCCGATCAACGGAACAACCTGCTCGTGAAATTAACGTGCAAGTGGCTGAGCACTCCACAGACAAGTGTACCCTTAACGTAGTTCTCGGGGAGATTCAGCGTGACACAGTGTGACAAGGCTGACCCCTTTGAATTACAGGCACAACAGAAACAGGAAGTAAGAGTGAGAGAAAGTTGTGGTGAAAGAGTACAGCAGGGTTCGCCACCATCCCCTGTCGGAGCCTCGTGGAGCTTTAGGTGTTTTCGCTCAATAAACACTCACAACGCCCAGTCTGGGAATCGAAACTGCGATCCTATGACCGCGAGTCCGCTGCCCTAACCACTGGGCCATTGCGCCTCCACTAAGTAAATAGCATCCATTGCACTTCTGGCATTAGGAAGGGCATCCAGCTGTAGAAGCCAAGCCAAAACAAACTATGGAATCTGGTGTGGCCCCTGATTTTACCAGTTCCTGTCAGGACATCCAACCCATGCCAGCATGGAAAACGGATGTTGAATGATGATGATGATGATGATGATGAAGAAGAATCTCATAATTTTCATGTCTAATTTTCCATGCTGGCATGGGTCAGATGGAGTTTATTGAAGTAGGTTTTCTTGAGCCAGATGAGGCCCTTCCTGTCACCAATCCCCAAATGTTTCCAAGCAAATCAATATTTCCCATCGTTGCCGTTACATATTCTCACAGAATGTTGGAAACAAATGACACTGCTTGTATGACAGTGACACTCATTTACAACTATTATGCAATGTCAAGACAGGAAAACACGTACAAACACAAATAAACACACAAACACACACACACACAATGACCTTTTGTCAGTTTCTGTCCATCAAAGTGCCACACAGTGGAACTGAACCTAGAATCATGTGGTTGGGAAGCAAACTTCTTAACACACAGCCATACCTCTGCGTGAATATATATATGTGTGTGTGTGTGTGTGTGTGTGTGTGTGTGTATTTGTTTCAGCATGTAGAGAAAGGCTCTGACGTTGGATGAGATAAAGCACAGGGGATAGCTAGAAAGACATTAAATATGTAACACTCCTAGAGGCACTCATAAACACACACAAATTAGGTTTCAAAAAGTTTTGCTATAAAAAAAAACAAAAAAAAAATGTTTAGTTGTTAAGATACGATAGTTTAGTTTTAAAAGAGCACTTGTGTGTGCGTGTGTTCGTATCATATTCAGTATATAAATGTGTACATAGAAACATGTGTGTGTATAATAGAATACACATAGAGGTATTGAAATCGGTTGACAAGAGTCTTTTGAAGTGCTGTTTCGTTTGTGTATGTGCATCGAGTGCATGTACGGCTTGCACTTGTAATTTATGTACAATGTAGCTCTTAACATATACGCAATCACATGCATATCTCTTTTACTCTTTTACTTGTTTCAGTCATTTGACTGCGGCCATGCTGGAGCACCGCCTTTAAGTCGAGCAAATTGACCCCAGGACTTATTCTTTGGAAGCCCAGTACTTATTCTATCGGTCTCTTTTGCTGAACCGCTAAGTTACGGGGATGTAAACACACCAGCATCGGTTGTCAAGCGATGCTGCAGGCACAAACACAGATACACAAACATACATATATATATATATATATATATATACATATATACGACGGGCTTCTTTCAGTTTCCGTCTACCAAATCCACTCACAAGGCTTTGGTCGGCCCGAGGTTATAGTAGAAGACACTTGCCCAAGGTGCCACGCAGTGAGAATGAACCCAGAATCATGTGGTTGGTAAGCAAGCTACTTACCACACAGCCACTCCTGCGTTGAAAAAAATGTCCAAAAAGTCAAAGTACACCATTCTATGTTCGTACATACATACATAAAGTGTACCCCAAGAGGCACCTTTGAAATGAATACAATACAAACGTAGATGTCTGTGTCATGAATATAATAACTCAGGTGTGTCATCAGCCACGACGACAAAGGTTCCAGCTGGTCTGATTGACCAAACAGCCTGGTCATGAAATTAACGTGCAAGTGGCTGAGCACTCCACAGACATGTTACAGCCTTAACCCTTTCGTTACCAACGCGGCTGAAGCTGGCTCTGGCTCTGAGTACAAATGTCTTGTTTGCATAAGTTTTGAATTAAGATCTTCCACCAAACCCTAATCACAATTTATGTTCCTAACACTAAGTTGAATGATAACTAAGTTATTTTACTAAGTTCTTTGTTGTATTTTAAATTAATTGAAAGAAATACAGAACATCTCATTAGAAATATGGTAACAAAATGGTTAAAATATATAATAGAGAAACAATTCTTAACCCTTTCGTTACCAACCCAGCTGAAACCACCTCTGGGTCTCTAGTACAAATGTCTTGTTTTCACAAATTTTGAATTAAAATCTTCCACCAAACCTTAGTCACAACTTATGTTACTAACACTAGCTTAATGATAACTAAGTTATTTTACTAAATTCTTTGTTATATTTAAAATTAACTGAAAGAAACACAGAACATCTCAACAGAAATATGGTAACAAAAGGGTTAATGGAGTTCTCAAAGAGATTCAGTGTGACACAGGATGTGACAAGACCAGCTGTTTTGAATTACAAGTACATCTCATATTTTTGTCAGCTGAAGCAACGTGAAATAAAGTGTCTTGCTCAAGGACATATATATATATATACATCATATGTATGCATATATTATATACATATTATATACACATCATATATACACATATATATATATTATATACATCATATATAGTATATACATTATACATACATCATATATACACAATTATATTATATACATATCATATACACATATATATGCATATATATTATATACATCTTATATACGAATATATATTATATACATATTATATACACATATATATGTATATATATATTATATATATATAAACACATATATATACTATATACATATATACACATATATATTATATACATATATACGCATATTATATACATATATACACATATATCCGCATATCATATACATATATATACACACACACACATATATATGCATATATGATGATGGCACTCAGTCGGTTGTGACGATAAGGGTTCCAGGTGATTCAATCAACGGAACAGCCTGCTCGTGAAATTAACGTGCAAGTGGCTGAGCACTCCACAGACACGTGTACCCTTAACGTAGTTCTCGGGGATATTTCAGCGTGACACAGTGTGACAAGGCTGACCCTTTGAATTACAGGCACAACAGAAACAGGAAGTAAGAGTGAGAGAAAGTTGTAGTGGAAGAGTACAGCAGGGTTCGCCACCATCCCCTGCCGGAGCCTCGTGGAGCTTTAGGTGTTTTCGCTCAATAAACACTTACAACGCCTGGTATGGGAATTGAAACCGTGATCCTATGACCGCGAGTCTGCTGCCCTAACCACTGGGCCATTGGGCCTCCACATACGCTATATATTATATACATATATTCGCATATATATATTATATACATATATATGCATATATATATATATATATACGCATATATATATATATTATATACATATACACACATATATATCATATACATACTTGGAAAAGGATGCGTGTACCCATGTATGCATGTATGTATACATATAGATGTAGGTATGTACATATATGTATAGATATATGCATATATTTATATATTATTTATATTATATACATATATTATATACATATCTACACATTATATACACATGTATATATATATACATATATTCGCATATATATATATTATATGCATATATACGCATATATATATACACACATATATACATATAATATACAAATATATATTATATACACATACATATATACACGTATGTATACGTATATACACAAATACACACGCACATATATGTAACACATTATATACACACACATATATGTATATATATACACGTGTTTGTGTATGTGTGTCTGGTCTTCGAAACGTCTAGATAGAATAGAGACAGCTGATGAAGGGATATTCCAAGGGGCTTTCCGTTTTCCTATGTGTTCGTTCCGTTGTCTGTAGTTTATTGTTCTAACGTCCTGTACCCTGATATGCATGTATATACACATGTAGATGTAAGTATGTACATATATGTGTGTATACATGTATATATATTCTTTGTATTATATATATATATATATATATATATATATATATATATGCTAAATACACACACATCCAATATACAAATACAGTTGGAAAAAGTTTTCCTCCACTTTGCACACTGCAGCTTACAAGTGTGAGGGTATGTCTGCAAATGTGTGTGTGTGTACATAAGCGAGAAAGTGTTTGCATCTACGAAACGTATATGTGCGTGTACATCTACGAAACGTATATGACAAAGACAGGTACACAGACACACACACACAAATATGTATACATACACACACACACACACACACAGAAACACAAACATCAGTTGCAAAGTTTTTCTACAGCCTCGAGATAATTTGAAGCGCACTAGTAATATGTATGTGTGTGTGTATGTGTGTATGAGTGTGTGTGTGTGTGTGATATCTGTAACCCAATTTATGTGAGTTTGCTTTGCAAAGATTTTGTGTGTGTGTGTGTGTGTGTGTGTGTGTGTGTGTGTGTGTGTGCTAACCTGTATTACTGAGTATATATATATATATATATATATATATATATGAATGCATGTATGTGTATACCATCCTGTATTTAAATGTGTGTGTGTTCTGGGCTGGCTCCAGTGTACGTGCAAGAGATAGAAAAGGAGAGAGAGAGAGAGTGATTTAGTGAGCAAGCACCCTTTTCCTAACCAGTAAACCAACTTGCAAGTGAGAGAGAGAGAGAGAGCGAGAGAAAGAGAGAGTGAGAAAAAGAAAAGCAAACGAATTCGCGGCGGCAGCGGCAGAGGAGGAGGAGGAGGAGAAGGGAGGAGAGTTATCTCAATTTAGTAACTGACCTTTCAGAATCTGGCAGGCCAAGTAGAGGGATAGGAGCGGGGTGGTTTCGAATCCCACTAACCTACTTAGACAGCTACTGACTGACTACTCTCTTTCTCTCTCACTCACTCACTCTGTATATATACGTATGTGCTTGCATATGTGTGTGTGTGTGTGTGTGTGAGAGCGTGCGAGTATGCGTGTGTTTAATGGTAGTGCAACAGCATGGTTGCTAGTGGCAATTAAAACATCGCCCAGGGCGGCGATGGTGTTGCATGTATTATTATATATAAATGTGTGTGTGTGTGCGTGTGTCTGTATACACGCATACAGACAGAGGTGGTGTCGGGGGTGGATGGAGAATTGACAAAAATTTAGAAAAAGAGTTAAAAAGAACAGAGAACGAAGTTTACGCGCGAAAGAGAATGAAATAAAAGAGATATACGGAGAAAAAAGAAGTTTAATACCATGAGTGAGAAACTGCATATTCCAGTGTGTGTATATATATATATATATATATATATATATATATATATATACACATATACACACACACAGATAGATAGATAGATAGATAGATAGATGGATAGGTACATAGATAGTGTATGTATATTACACATAACTATTCAATGCATATTTATTACACACTGTGTGTGTGTGTGTGTATATATATATATATATATATATATATACACACACACACAAAGATAGATAGATAACCACATATTACACGCACGCAGCGAAAAATAGTGCCGGCATTTCATTCTCCCCCCTCCCTCCCTCTTCACAGCAACAACCTTGTCCTCTTTACCTCCTCCTCCTCCTCCAGTGTGGTCACCTGTCTTTTTGTAATCCACCTGCTAATGACAGAGACCCTAGATTATTATTATTGTTGTTGTTAAACCACAACCGACACCCTCATCACCACCACACAGACAGAAGGGGAGTAGTAACATAGAGAGAGAGAGAGAGAGAGAGAGAGAGAGTGAAGGATTGTGTTTAGTTCCATTCGACATCTACACCGCCACATCAATAACAACTAGTTAAGGCTCTTCCTCTTTCTCTCCCTCTCTTGTCCCCCCACTTCGCCTTCTATCTAAATGCAGTGGTGGTGGTGGTGGCCGTCGTCGAAGGTGAGGGATGGGAGAGAGCTTTTTTTTTTTTTTGTAGCATTTTTAAAGAAGAAGGAAGGGATTGAAAGGGCGAACGAAACGAAAAGTAAGAAGAGGTAGGAGGTTACGATGGTAGCAGCAGCAGCAACAGTAGTAGTAGTAAGGAAAACGACGAAGGCAAGGGGCCTGCCACCCTCCTTGCGTCTCTGTTAGCCACCCCGTGTCGCAGTCCGCTGCTGGCGCTGCAGAAATATGCAGTGTCCCATAGCCGACAAATAATCTATCTCTCTGCTTCGGAAATCCCGGTGACGAGAGAGAGACAACCCCCCCCCCCCAGGGGTGGATGTGAATAGGTCATTCACCTTCAGAGGCGGTTTGGTTCGAGGTTCGAGTAAAAAACGAGACACAGAAAGGGGCGGGCGGGCCGGCTGGCTGGCTTTATAATAATAATAATAATAATAATAAATGCGAGGGTATGCTTCATAAAGGGCGCTGTGTGTGTGTGTGTGTGCATGTATATGTGATTGATTGTGCGTGAACGTGAGGTACCGTCAGTGTATGTGTGTGTGTGTGTGTGTGTGCATCAATGCGCTTTCAGTAAGTGTCGATGTGTGTCAGCTGAAGTGTGAGGTGAGAGCCGACTTTATTATAAAAAGCAGAAAAGGAGATCAGCTCTATTTTTAGCACTGATTTTAGATTATCTCGCAGGATAATACAAACACGTAGTTGAACCAATCCTCTCCATTCATTTCTGCTCCTCTCTCTCTCTCTCTCTCTCTCTCTTTCTCTCTCATACAGTCCTGAAAGTGGCGACGGCGGCGGCGTGCTGGTGATGATAGAGTGGTAGGAGCTATTGGTTGTGGTGGTGCGTTATTGTAGTGGTAGTGGTTGGTGATGCTGCTACAGCTAAGGCGACGGTGTGCAGTAAAGTTGAAAGCTGTTTTAAGCTTCTGGTCAACCCCGATCAAGCAGGGCTATGAACGGAAGCGTTCCAGCCGTGATCATCCCGTCTTTCTTTTTCAGAACCGTTCATCTGGGACTACACGTACTCGAATGTGTCCTTAGGCAAGCTAATACAAGGAAGGTCTCGCAGTTATTTCTAGCAGACTGCGCGGCCATGTAAAACCTCCTGCTTTGACTCAGGGGTTGGTTGATTGCCTAGCAGTGCCATCTTGAGGCATAGGTAGGTACATTGAGCAGATGCTCGGGAGCCTCACGGGTCTAAGGACTCCATCTCTAACCCATGTACACCATGGCTCGCTGTTAATAAATAAATAGATACTAGAGGGCGCAGTGCACTGATTTGTCTGAGGGTCTATAATGCTAAAACAGTCCTGTTGCTATGGTAATGTTTCACCCAAGGTCGGTCCTGACATAGCAGACCTATGATCGAATACATTCCGGCCGTATGACCACAGAGCAGTAGTTCCCAAACTTTTTCAGGCTGCCCCACCCCTACTTGGCACCTAGACCACATTCCTAGCACCCCTCACCCTCCCCACCACAAATATAGACCACTTTCTGCAACAAATTAAAAATAACTGGATTTCACAAATAAAGCTTAAACCTAAATTAACCTACTCTTTTACTTGTTTCAGTCATTTTTGACTGCGGCCATGCTGGAGCACCGCCTTTACTCGAGCAAATCGAGCCTCAGGACTTATTCTTTGTAAGCCTAGTACTTATTCTATTGGTCTCTTTTGCCGAACCTCTAGGTTACGGGGACGTAAACACCAGCATCGGTTGTCAAGCGATGTTGGGTGGACAAATACAGACACACAAACACACATATATATACATATATACGACGGGCTTCTTTCAGTTTCCGTCTACCAAATCCACTCACAAGGTTTTGGTCAGCCCGAGACTATAGTAGAAGACACTTGCCCAAGGTGCCACTCAGTGAGACTGAACCTGGAACCATGTGGTTGGTAAGCAAGCTACTTACCACACAGCCACTCCTATTAATGTTTTTTTTTTTCACATCTATCACCGCATTTTGGTCACCCCATCATCATCCCACTTTTCTTCAACAGCCTCTTGGACCTTTCCGCTGCCCACTTTGGGAACCACTGCATTAGAGAATGCACCCTTACCTTATTTGAGACAAGAGTGAGAGCTGAGGGGTCACAGACGAACACCGCTTTGTCAAGCAATGGTGGGAACAAACCCAAACATATCTGTACTTGACTTTGTTCTGAAGCATATAGTGTCACTATGCCTTAAGCTATATATATATATATATATATATATATATATATATATATATATATATAATCATCATCATTTAACGTCCGTTGTCCATGCTGGCATGGGTTGGACGGTTTGACTGGGCTGGCATACTGGAAGCCTGCACCATACTCCAGTCTGATCTGGCAGAGTTTCTACAGCTGGATGCCCTTCCTAACGTCAACCACTCCGAAAGAGGTAGTAGGTGCTTTTACGTGTCACTGGCACGAGGGCCAGTCACATGGTCCTGGCAACGGCCACGCTCAAAATGGTGCTTTTTTTACGTGCCACCTGCACAGGAGCCAGTCCAGCAGCACTGGCAATGACCTCGCTTGAATGATTTTCTAACGTGTGCATGTATATATATATATATATATATATATATATATGTATGTGTGTGTATATATATATATATATATATATATATATATATATATATATATATATATAAGATTGACCAGTGACTGGTCTGTCAGGTCAATCTTATATACACAAGTACTATAATCTTTTTAGGATCTCGAAAAAAAATTTTTCAAGAACCTTCTGATTCTTTTAATGTGCTAGTTTCCTGGTATTAAATTGATATTAATTAATATCGAATTTTTACCATATTATGTTAATTATATATATATATATATATATATATATATATATATATATAGATAGATATGTATATTTCATGACGGTAGGGTGTAACATTGTGTGGCAGTTTGTGTACAATAGCTCTGCTGGATATAAGTTTCAAATGGGTTAATCATTGCAATTGGATCACAAATGCAGTGAACCACAAAATGGTTCACTGCAGGTGTTACAGTGTCAATGGTATCAAAAGTGTCTCCAGCTGGGAAAACTTGATTTAAGAGGACAAGTCGGTTTATACATACACACACTGCCAGTAGACAACCGAAAATAGACACACATTATACATTCACACACACACATACTGCTAGCAGTAACTGGCCTAGACCTGGTTTCATTTATCTTTCATTTCTTTCAGCCATTGGTCTGTGGCCATGCTGGGGCAGTCAGCAACTGCCACTGCTCTCACTCAACAGCAGTATTTGGCCGGTGTTTATTTCTGCCAAGTAGACAGAAACCAGTAAGTGAAAATAAGTACCTGGTTCAAGGAAACAACATGCTGCCTTATCAAGGAATTGAACCTACATCCTGATGATCCTGAGCTCATCACTTCAAACCACTCGGCCACGGAGCTACGTTTCAAGTTTTGCACTGCTGGAGGACTGAAGGTTTACATTGAGGTACGTTTTTTGAAGATCATAGGCTAAAGTACTCTTTCTGATACTTTCTCTAAGGGGCAGGAACGACTGTGTGGTTAAGAAGCCTGCTTTGCAACCATATGGTCTCAGGTTCAATCCTGCTGTATGGCAACTTTGGCCAGGGTCTTCTACTACAACCCCAAGCTGATCGATGCATTGTGAGTGAATTTGGTTAATAGAAATCGTGTGGAAGCTTTTGAATACATGTCTTTGTGTTTGTCCCCTAATACTGCTTGACAACCAGTGTTGGTTTGTTTACATCCCTATAGCTTAGCGGTTTGGCAAAATGAGATTAACAAATTAAGTACCAAGTTAAAAAAATGTTTTGGGGTTGATTTGTTTGACTAAAACCCTTCAAGGCAGTGCTCCAGTATGGTCACAGTCAAGCAATTGAAATGAGGTAAAGCAGAGGTTTTGTAATGTGTGACCCAATAAAATCCAAGCAACGTGTCCTCAACAAATTTCAGATGAAGCAACGTGACAAACCTGCGACTGACACCTTTCGAAACACTCTCGTTCTGGTTCTTATGGCTTTAAATAGAGGTTTTTTCGAGTGGCACCCACATTTCAAGGCTGGTCAAGTGTCGGTTGAAAACGAGGAGTGTTCAATGCGACAAACCAAACCAGAACACAGAAAGGAAAAAAAAAAAGAAAAAGCCCAGAAATTGCCAGAAAAATGAGAAACAATGTGAAGCCCTCACTAAATCGGATGTGGAAGATGCAAGCAGATAAATATAATTTAACCTTGAGCATTGGTTCTGTTACCAAGGACAAGATCAACCCCTGAACATTTAGATAACTCCCTTTTATTTACACTGTTTTGAATTAATCACGTATTATCTTATAGCTTTGAGATTTTGATGAGGTGATTGTTTATTTTTAGAATGTATTTCTAACAGATGAGAACCAACTTATATGGCTGCCAGATCACATCATTTCAGCGTACTGTGCTTTATCAGAGGCAGGTACCCTATCACAGCATACCAGAACTGTCAGATCACATCATTTCAGCGTACTGTGCTTTATCAGAGGCAGGTACCCTATCACCACATACCAGAACTGTCAGATCACATCATTTCAGTATACTGTGCTTTATCAGAGGCAGGTACCCTATCACCACATACCAGAACTGTCAGATCACATCATTTCAGCGTACTGTGCTTTATCAGAGGCAGGTACCCTATCACCACATACCAGAACTGTCAGATCACATCATTTCAGCGTACTGTGCTTTATCAGAGGCAGGTACCCTATCACTGCTTACCAGCCAAATCTCACTGCCAACAATATATAGAATAACAGTGACTTTCCAGTCACTGATGTCACAAATAGTTATCAGGCTTATTAAAAAAATATTAGCAAAAAAAAGTAGTATTTAAACTGAAAGACAATCTTAGTATCTTACTTAACGTGGATATATAAGAATGTTGGAAACAGCGGCATTTGCCATGTGAGATCCTTCTCAGATGTATGGCATGTCCTTCATTTACAAGAGCCGTGATCTGTGGGACTTTCTGAATGGTATATCTAGCAAAAAGGTTCCCATCAACTTTCTTTTAGGTAGTGCAGCCTGCCTGATGATGGACCACTTCATGCAGCCCACTTCTTCAAAAAAAAGTTGCCCATGCCTGCAATAGAGTGCGATATAAGGGAGATTTGGCTGCCATTTCTAACAGGTTAGGCATCCATATAGAAGGTAGTGGTGGTGTTGGTGGTTACTGTAGAAGTGTTAACATAGATGAGAGATGTTCTACAGAAGAAGGTGGTGGTGGTGGTGGTGGTGGTGGTGGTGGATCGGTGGTGGTGGCAGCGTAGGTGCCACCTCCCCACCTACTAACCACCCACATGCCCGCCCAGTCCCTTGGTTTCCGCATGGGACAGACTGGTCAAACGGTCAATAGGTCACAGTGGTGCAGTGGAGGCCGGGAGGGGATGTGGGGGGGGGATGCGGGGGGGGGGGGGGGGGGGGGGGTGAGGCGAAGGAGAAGTAGCAACATGCTGTCTCCTTTGTTGCACCAACCAAGGATCTACAGTTGCACGGGGTCAAACAGATGGCGATGGTGGTTGTAGCAATAGTGGTGGTGATGGTGATGGAGGTTGTGGTGGTGGTTGTGGTGGTGGTGGTGATGGTGCTTGTGGTGGTGATGGTGGTTGTGGTAGCGAAGGGACTTGTGCTGCTGACAGTATCGGTGTGGTGTAGTGCTAGTGCGGTAGTGATGGTGGGGCTGTTGCATTACTGGTGGTGCAGCAGTAGTTGTGTAGTAGTGGTGCTAGTGGTGACAATGCTATAAGTAATAGTGTCTGTGTTGTAGCGGCTGGTGGTGTGGTAGGCGTTGCTATAGCGGTGGTCATGGTGTTTTGGTGGTGGTGGTGATAAAGTTAGAAGTAACAGTGTAGGTGGTAGTAGAAGTGTTGCTGCTGTATGTATGGGTAGTGGTAGCGTGGTGGTCTTGCAAATAATAAGTATTGTGATGATGTGTAGTGGTGGTGGTGGTGGTGGTGGCACCGGCTGCACTGGCGGTGGCGACGCTGGAATGCAGAGAATGGGGATGGGAGTGAGATGACGGTGGTGGTGGCGGTGGCGGTGATCCTGTTATCTGATCACAACAACAACAACAATAACGATTGTGTGGTTGGGGGGGGGGAGCAGGAGGACTACTGCAAGAAATCCCATTTTCTAAGTCACAGCTGAGAAGGGAGCCGGGTGGGGGTGGGGACAGAGAAAAGAAGTAGGCAAGTTTTAGAACTGGAGACAGAGAGAGGGGGGGAGAAGAGGGAGGGGGAGTTATGGACACCTGACCTACTAACCTAGTGACACATGAAACAAAACACATTGGTATATATATGCGTGTGTGTGTGTGTGAGAGCAAGCTTGGAGATGTGTGTGTTTGTGTGTGTGTAATGTGTGCGTGTGTAGTTATAAGCATATATGCATGCATGTAGATATGTGTGTGTGTGTAGATATATGCATGTGTGTAGATGTGTGTGTGTGTGAGCGAGCTTGTAGATGTGTGTAGTGTGCGTGTGTAGTTATAAGCATATATGCATGCATGTAGATATGTGTGTGTGTGTGTGTGTAGATATATGCATGTGTGTAGATGTAGATGTGTGTGTGTGTGTGTGCTCAATGTGTTGAAGGAGGGGAGGTGAAAGGGGGGGTTAGGGTTCAGAACTGAGTTGCGAAGGTGGAAGTGGGAGGTAGTGGAGGTGCACCATAAGTTCATCACGTGAGGACAGCTGGGTGTGGTGGTGGTGGTGGGAGATGGGAGGTGGAGTGGGGAGAGTGGAGTGGGGATAGTGGAGCAGCATGTGGAACCGAGTGGAGTGGCTTAGTGGAGTTGAGTGGAGGTTGAATAGCTTGTGGAATTGAGTGGAGTGAAGCGGAGAGGGAGTAGTTTGTAGAGTGGAGTGGAGACGGAGTAGCTTGTGGAGTGGAGTGGAGATGGAGTAGCTTGTGGAGTGGAGTGGAGACAGAGTAGTGAGTGGAGTGTGGATGGAGTAGCTTGTGGAGTGGAGTGGAGTGGAGTGGAGTGGAGTGGAGTGGAGATGGAGTAGTGAGTGGAGTGGAGATGGAGTAGCTTGTGGAGTGGAGTGGAGATGGGGTAGCTTGTGGAGTGGAGTGGAGATGGAGTAACTTGTGGAGTGGAGATGGAGTAGCTTGTGGAGTGGAGATGGAGTGGGGTTGAGACAGAGTAGCTTGTGGAACTTGAATAGTGGCACGGAATGGGGGTGAAATTTTAAAACAAGGCACAGAATGGGGGGAGGGGTGAAGGCATGGTGTTTAAACCCCTCAAATTCAATCATTATGGAAATCAACAAAAAGGATTTAGACAGAAAAATTACAATTTCACAGAGAAGTATAATTAATTGATTAGGAACCTATCCCCTGGTACATAACTGGTACTAATTTCATCAACACCCAGGAAAAACAAACCAAAGAATCTTAACCCCCTTTAATACCAACCCACCTGAAACCACCCCCTGGTTCTATGATAGAAATCTCATTCTAAAGTGATCTGAAAAAAAAAAATTTGCCATCAAAATTTCTCATTGATTTATGTTCCCCTGGGGTTATTTTACCGAAGTTTTTATTTTCAAAATTATTTGAAACAAAGGCAGTAAACAAAAAAAAAAAAAAAAAAAAAAGGGAGGGGAGTCAACTTGCTAGAAACAACAGCTAAATTTTTAAATCTACCCCCACCACTCAGACACACACTAGCTTAGAAAGAAAAATACACAAGAAAATGAGATGCATTTCTTTTCAGAGTATCTCGGGGTACGTAGTTCAACACCCAGGCAAGACAGACCTTGGTTCTTTGATAGAAATTCCCTGTTTTAAAGAGATCCAAAATAAAATTTGCCATCAAAATTTCTGAGGTTCCCATCATCAGCTCAGTTAACCAAAAAGGTTATTTTACTAAATTTTTCATTGTTTTCGAAATAATTTCTAACAGGGGCAGTATATTTCAGCAGAAATATACTCCTTTACTCTTTTACTTGTTTCAGTTATTTGACTGCGGCCATGCTGGAGCACTGCCTTTAGTCGAACAAATCGACCCCCGGGACTTATTCTTTGTAAGCCTAGTACTTATTCTACCGGTCTCTTTTTGCCAAACCGCTAAGTGACGGGGACGTAAACACACCAGCATTGGTTGTCAAGCAATGCTAGGGAGACAAACACAGACACACAAACATACACACACACACATACATACATTGCAATACTTCTGATTACAGAACACTAAGGGTTGATCGAGAGCAAACATGGGGAAACCCTTTTCTTTTTTGGCAGGAGGTGGGAGGGAGGGGGCTTCGGGACTTTCTGACTGACATGCAAATCTAATGGAAAGCTACCTTGAATTTTTATTTAGTCGTTTGACTCGCCTGATGAGGAAACAGGTCTTGTGCACACAATTCTTGAAAAAAGTTGCTCACACCTGACACAAATACCTAAACAATAGAGAAGTAGCGGTGGGGGAGACATGGAGTGGGGAAAATTAGCCCGGGTAGGATTTGATCTCAAAGGCACAAGGGGGAAAGAGAAAGCAGACTCGAAAAGAGTGGAAAAGTTATTCTAAATGTTAAATGTCAAGTTATTTCAGTTATTTTTAAAAAAAAGCATCTCTACCACTCCTGGGTTTTAGATAACGGTAATTACTGGAGTTTATTTAATTGGAGTAACATCACTGCAAATTTACAGGAATGATGTCCATTTGTGTATGCGTGTGCTTGCATGTGTGTATGTGTTTGTTTGCATGTGCTTTCGTTAGCATGTGTATTTGCGTGTTTATGTGTGTGTGTGTGCGTGTGTGTGCATGTTTACATGTATGCTTGTGTTTGTATGTGCGTGTATACATGTGTGCATGCATCTGTGTGTCTGCCACGTATATATTTGTATTTCTCAACGACCACATGTCTAGGCTAGACGAAACAGTAACACACATTTTTTTTTTTTTCTTATTTTTTTTTAACGCCAGCATATTTTCTGATTTAACCGAATCAAGTTCGAAACGACCCAGGAATCAAAACTTGCAGACAGAGAGCTAAACTAGAAACATCTCGCTTTTTAGTTAGATACAAAAGGCTTTATGAATACTCCAACTCCAACAAGGAGGATTCCATCTCCACAATCAAAACAAGTACCGACTGAGTGTTTTACAGTGCAGTAGGCTGAGTATTCCACAGGCACTCAAACACCTCATCCATTGGCACAATCACCGAGAGAGAGAGAGAGAGAGAGAGAGAGAAAAAGTGTTGGCGTTTGGGATTAGAAATACAGATTTTCTTCTCAACCACAAACACTCGTACATTTTCATCATCATTATTCTTTAACCCAATATCATTCAACTTACTCTATCAACCATAATGCTTATTCATCCATATCGTTTTGAATTCATCATGCATTATTATCTTATAGTTTTGAGATTTCAATGATGTGATTATTTTTAGAATGACATTGTAGAGTGGGTGCGAGAGGCCAGATCTAGCCAGATCGAACACAGAACAAGTAGAATATTCTTTTCTACTCTAGGCACAAAATTTTTGGGGGAGGGGGCCGGTCGATTAGATCAACCCCAGTATGCAAAAAATTTACTGACCCCGAAAGGATGAAAGGCAAAAATCAACCTTGGCGGAATTTGAACTCAGAACGTAAATACTGCTAAGCATTTCGCCCGGCGTGCTAATGTTTCTGACAGCTTGCCACCTTTTAGAATAGGTAGAATATTAGGGCCTGATATGACCGATTTAAATGCTATGGGGTTAATGTCTACATTCCATAATGGCATGGAATTTTAAGCCCAGGGATTACATCATGCACATGTCTGCTTTGGAATGGTTTCTCTGGCTGGATGACCTTCCTAATGCCAACCACAAGCAATTCCATGGGATAAAATAAGTACCAGTCATCAGCTTGTACTTATTTTATCAATCTCGAAAAGATGAAAGGCAAAGTCGAATAATAATTTCTAATGTAGACATAAGGCTAGAAATTTAATAATTTTTAACACAGCTACAAGACTATAATTGTTTCAGTTTGGGGGGGTGGGGTATAATTGACTATATCAACCCTACTTGTTAACTGGTATCTTATTTTATCAACCCCAGAAGGATGAAAAGCAAAGCTGACCTGAGCAGGTATTGAACTCAGAATGTATAGAGTTAAGACAACTCAAAATAATTGTCAAAAACAATTTTTTTTTGTTTTTTTTTTTTTAATTTAGGCACAAAAGCCAGTGGTTTTGAGGTAGGTTAATCAATACCACTGAACCCCCCCCCCCCCCCCCGCCTCAGTGTTTGATTGGTACTTTATCCCCCCCCCCCCCCCCCGAAGGACAAAAGGCAAAGCTGGTGCAATAGGGGATTAAGGTCAAATCATTGAAAAAAAAAAAAAAAAAAAAAAAAACCCAGTGAATTCCACAAAACATTTCCATTCAGCTAACTGCTTCTAGGAATCCAATCCATAAGCAGGATAGAAGCCCTACCTAGATTCTAAGTAGACACCATAGCTGAAACCAACCAATGAATGGACAGGGAATGGCTGTTTATCACAAATCCCGGCCTCACCCCCAACAACACAGGCTCAATCAGAAAATGCAAATTGATGTAAAATAAATTTTTTTGTGCCTATATAAAATAATTTAGGTTAAGCCACATGACTAATTACAGCAACAAAAAATTTGCATTATACATACATACATACATACATATATATATATATATATATATATATATATATATATATATACACATACATACATACATACACACAGACAGACTTACTACTGAGAGGTTAACAATCCAAGTAAAATACTTTATAAGCATTCCACTATTACACCAGGATAACAATATTGTTTAGATTATAGTAAAGAACTTTGCGTATTCTTGTGGCAGAGTCCAAGGTTCATCACCATTCTATAAGGGAGTGTTGAAAAGTTCCTGGCTTTAAAGGTATCGCGAAAGGCCTGGTTGGAGACCCAACCTTCTGAGTTCTTTTACAGGGCTTAGAAAAACTGAAGGACCACTGCAATTAGTGTGTGAGTCTGAGAGGGGAAATATGTTGAAGGAAATCATAATTAACCGATACTCCTGTAATTTCTTTTAACCCAAAGCCAGGAACTTTGTGTGCAATATACACACACATATATATACATGAATACACAAGGGGGTATGGAAAATTTCCTGACGTCAAGGGTATCGTGAAAGGCCTGCTTGGAGGCACAAGCTTCCAGTTCTTTTCACAGGGCTTAGAAAAACTGAAGAACTACAGCAATAAGTGTATGAATTTGAGAGGGGAATATGTTGAATAAAATCTATCGACCGATTCCCCTGTAATTTCTTTTACCCAAAGCCAGGAACTTTTCATGTACACACACAGAGATATATATATATATATATACATAAATACAAGTGATAGTGAGGGGACAAACACACACACACACACACACACATACACGATAGGCTTCTTTCAGTTTCTGTGAACCAAATCCACACACAAGGTTTTGGTCAACCTGGGGCCATAGAAGACACTTGCCCAAGGTGCCACAGAGTGGGACTGAACCCGGAACCATGTGGTTGGTAAGCAAGCTACTTACCACACAGTCACTCCTAAATGATGATGATATATTCTTACCATTTACTCGTTTCAATCATTAGACTGTGGCCAAGCTGGGGCACCACCTTGAAGGATTTTTTTTTTTAGTGGAATGAATTGATCCCAGTACTTTTTACGTTGTTTTTTTTTGCCAAACCGCTAAGTTATGGGGATGTAAACACACACACGTTGTCGTCATCATCATCATCACCATTTAATGTCTGCTTTTCATGCTGGCATGGGTTGGATGATTTGACAGGAGCTGGCCAGCCAGAGAGCTGTCCTGGCTTCAATTGTCTGTTTTGGCATGATTTCTATGGCTGGATGCTCTTCCTAATGCCAACCACTTTACAGAGTGTGTTGGGTGCTTTTTTACGTGTCACTGGCACACAACAGGCTTCCTGCAGTTTCCGTCTACCAAATCCATTCACTTGAGGCTACAGAAGAAGACGCCTGCCAATAGTGCCACACAGCAGGACTGAACCCAGAACTATGTGGTTAGGAAGCAAGCTTCTTACCACACAGTCATGTCTGCACTATAGGGTTAGAATATTTCATAACATTTCACCATAATTTATTTAATTTTGGAATGTCCTTACATTTGAAATTTCATAACTTTATAATTGGTTCCATTTCGTCAGATTCTTAATTACTAGTTCCATCTATAACTATTGCTGACATTTTCATTCTACACCACCACCATTTTACCTATCTATCTTAAATGTTAATCTCACTACCATAATTACTATTACTAACATTATGTAATCTTGTTATGTTAATTATTAGCCAGAATCTTTGGAGAGCATTGGTTAAAATGTCTGGCAGCATTTTGTCAAACTTCTTACATTCTGAAGTTCAAATACAGCCAAGGGCAACTTTACCTTTCATCCTTCCAGGAGCGATAAAACCAGTACCAGTTGAGCCCTGGAGTTGATGTAATTAACTTCCTTAAAATTGCTGGCCTTGAGCCTAAAACATGAAACCATTATCATTGAGGGATGTGTTACCTTCCAATAAATTTTGTTGCAAAGTGTGTAGCAATGCTGGGGAGAAGAGAGAAGGGGAAAAAGACTTGCTATGGTATTTTCAGGGATAAGGACAGCTTGTGGTCTAAAAAACTTCTGTCAAAATTTCATGGTTAATTTATGTTTCAAACATCAAATTAACAGGCACAGGCATGGCACAGTTGCAAGCTTGGCTGGTGTGGTAAGAAGCTGGGCGAAATGCTTAACGGTATTTCGTCTGCCGTTACGTTCTGAGTTCAAATTCCGCCGAGGTCGACTTTGCCTTTCATCCTTTCAGGGTCGATAAATTAAGTACCAGTTACACACTGGGGTCAATGTAATCGACTTAATCCCTTTGTCTGTCCTTGTTTGTCCCCTCTATGTTTAGCCCCTTGTGGGCAGTAAAGAAATAAGAAGCTTGCTTCCTAACCACATGGCTCCAGGTTCAGTCCCACTGTATGGCACCTTGGGCAAGTGTCTTTTTCTATAACCCTTGGGCTGACCAAAACCTTATGAGTGGATTTGATAAACAAAAACTGGAAGAAGTTTGTTATGTATATATATATATATATATATATATATATATATATATATATATATATATATATATATTCTTTTTTCTTTTATTTGTTTCAGTCATTTGACTGTGACCATGCTGGAGCACCGCCTTTAGTCGAGCAAGTCTACCCCAGGACTTATTCTTTGTAAGCCTAGTACTTATTCTATCGGTCTCTTTTGCCGAACTGCTAAGTTACAGGGATGTAAACACACCACCATCGGTTGTCAAGCGATGTTGGGGGGACAAACACAGACACACAAACACACACACATATATATATATATATATATATATATATATATATATATATATATATATACATATATACGACAGGCATTTTTCAGTTTCCGTCTACCAAATCCACTCACAAGGCTTTGGTCGGCCTGAGGCTATAGTAGAAGACACTTGCCCAAGGTGCCATGCAGTGGGACTGAACCCGGAACCATGTGGTTGGTAAGCAAGCTACTTACCACACAGCCGCTCCTGTGACTTAGTAACAAAAAAGTTAATTCACTATTATTAAACTGACTTCATTATGAACTGTCCCAGTCCTTTTTAAACAATCACCATCACTTCCTGACCACTACTGACTAGCCTCCACCTCCACACTAAGGCATATCTGGGTCAAATCACACTTCTGTATCTCTCTCTAATTACACTCAATTCTCCCCTTATTTTTATTATTATTTTTTTTTTTTTTTATCACAGGTGTCTTTATTTGGATCAAAATGCTGACCTTTCTACCCCTATTCAGCCTTACAGACTTTCCTCCTTTTCCAACACCCCTTCCACTTTCATACTTTCTTTCCCTGTCTCCTCTTTGTCACTCTCTCCCTTTCTTCTTATCATAACAACCCTCACCTCCAGCCCACATACACTCCATCTACCCCTGACCCTAATGCCCTCTCTCTCTCTCACACTCACCCCTTGTCCCCACCTCACTATGGCCCATGATATACAAACAGACAAAATGGTCACTGCAATCACACCTTTGTTCTGTCAGGGTTTAAACATGGGGTTAGAGTTTCTAAGCAATCAACCAGCCAGCGAAACAGCAGTTAAAGCTCAAATCATACTCCACCCACCTCCATGGATAAGAAGCTTGCTTCCCAACCATGTTATCTATGGTTCAATCTCACAGTGCAGCACCTTCGGCAAGTGTCTTCTATTATAGCCCCGGGTCGACCAAAGCCTTGTGAATGGATTTGGTAGATAAAAAACTGAAAGAAGCCCACCATGTGTGTATATGTGTGTGTGAGAGAAAATACACAGAGCTTTCATTTCTGTTAGCAGCCAAAGGTAGCTCTCTCTCCGAATGAAAGGAAGATTGCATGATGCGCGCATATGACGATGCAGTACTGCATTACAGTGAGATGTGGGTCCTGAATGCAGAGAACATGTGAAGGCTGGAGAGGAATGAAGCTGGTATTGCTTCGCTGGATGTGCAATGTCAGTGTACATGTGCAACAGAGTGTTTAGTGTGCGGAGATAAAAGTTAGGTGTAAAAAGAATTAGATACAGTGTGCAAGAGAGAGAAGATCACACTGGTTTGGTTGTGTGATGCAGATGGACGTAGACAGCTGCATAAGGAAGTGCGGATCACTTAAAGTGGACAGAACTTGTGGAAAAAGGAGATCCAGAAAGACATAGGACAAAGTACTGAAGGCTGATCTCAGGACACTGAGCCTTCAAAAAGAGATGAAGGACCAAGATATATTGTTGTACTCAAGAAGACCCACCCACTACAGGACAATTGTTAATGCTCTTCTCCCAGCTGAAGAGGATTTTGTTTTGCGAGAGCCCTAGTGCTGGTCTACATAAAAGGCACCCCTGTACACTGTAAAGTGGTTGGCATTAGGAAGGGCCCTCTGGCCATAGAAACCAAGCCAAATCAGACTGGAACCTAGTACAGCTCTCTCTAGCTTGCCAGGTTTGGTCAAACTGACCAACCCATGCCAGCATGAGAAATGGGCGTTAAATGGTGAGGATGATGAAATATAAATGCTCTTGAAATGGAGGGATATTTCCAAAAGGTGCAGCAGCAGCATCATCACAATCCACAATAAAAGCAGTGTGTGCGTCTATGTATGTATATGTGTATGTGTGTGTGTGTGTGTGGAACACTCCTGCACTGCTATCTCCTTTCTATAGACAAGCTATTCAACAGGATGGGATGCACTCACAGGAAAAAAGGAAAACAAAAAAGAACTTTTTGTTCTCAGGCTATTTAATACTAAATTTTGTGTGTGTGTGTGAAAGAGAGAGAGAGAGAGAGAGAGAGAGAGAGAGAGAGAGTACCTAAGTATGAATATACATATATGTGTGTGTGTGTGTAAGTACCTATGTGTGAATATAGGTGTGTGTGTGTATGTATTTAAGTACCTATGTGTGAATATATGTGTGTGTGTGTCTACACTAACTTGCATGTCAAGGACATGGTTAGCTAGACACACACACACACACACACACACACACAAAAATACAGTCATAGAAATAGTGGTGGTGGTGGTGGTGGTGGTGGTGGTGGTAGTGGTGGTGGGGGTGAGAGTGGTAATAGTAGTGGTAGTAACTGTAGTCGTACCAAGGTGGTGTTTGTGGTGGGCAGTAGTGTTGGTCATAGTAGTGACGGTGTTTGGTTGTAGTGGTGGTAACAGTGCCGGTTGCAGTGGTGTTGGCGGTAGTGTCAGAAGAGGCCACAGTGGCGCCAGCTGGTGGTGGTAAAAGTAAGGAGAAAAACAATGAGAGGAGGAGGAGGAGGAGGAGGAGGTGGTGGTTGTGGTGGTAGTAGTAATAGTTAGCCAATGGTGGCAAGTAGTGGTGGTGCCAATGGCAACAGAGACAGTAGGGGCGGTAATGGTCAAGATGGTGGTGGTGGTGGTGGTGGTGGTGGTAAAAGTGTAGCAACACTAAGGATGACCTGAAGATGAAAGAAAGTAATGCAGAACAAAACGAGGCTTCATTATTATTATTATTATTACTATTACTATTATTATTATTATTATTATTATTATTGTTCTCATCATTACTTTCCTGCTCTAACACTGAAACACTTAGAAACACAGTATCATTATTAAGTCCTACTTCGCAGCAACTGTATGTGTGTGTGTGTGTGTGTTGCATCAGAACATATATATATATATATATATATATATACATACACACACACGCACATATGCATACGCATATATATATAAATAATTATATATACATACATACGCATATATATATATATATATATATATATATATATATACACACATTCACATACATACACATATATATATATATATATATATTCATATATATACATACACGTACATACACAGATATATACATATGCATATATATATACACACACACACATATATACATATACACACACATATATACATATGCATATATATACATATACACACATATATACATATGTATACACATGCACATATACACACACAGACATACAGGGAACAAAACATACTTGAAAACGATGACAAAACACATCTGCTCAAAACAAAACCAGATATCAAATACATAGAGGCAGGGGCATGGCTGTGTGGTTAAGAAGTTCACTTTCTAACCACACAGTTTCAAGGTTCAGTTCCACTGCACAGCACCTTGAAATTTCTTTTTTTTTTCTTTTCTTTTAAGGTGCAGTCTACACAAATCTTTGTGAGTAAATTTGGCAGATGGAATCTGATTAGGGTATCGGACCCATGATTGTAAGATTGTGGTTTTGATTCCTGGACCGGGTGATGTGTTGTGTTCTTGAGCAAAAACACTTCATTTCACATTGCTCAGTCCACTCAGCTGTAAATGAGTCCCTGCAATGGACTGGTATTCCATTCAGGGGGAAAAGCTGGCCTGTCCACTTAGCCAGAAGGATGACCATCATTTAAAGGCTACAACAAGGAAGTGCACTATGACCAGCAGTGTATGAGACACCTGGTAATCTAGTTCAGGTGTTCTCAACCATTTGTTATCTCTGGAGCCCTTTCATTACTATCTTACTCTGGTGGACCCCCCACAGTCATTCAATGTTTGCAAATTAGTTTTATAGAAACTTCTTTTAAAATTCCTATTGTGTTTTTCAGGCATTCACTTGTGTAGGTTGAACTTTGTAAAATGTTAGAGAGAAAGAAACCCAGCTGTTTCTTGCAATACATACCAATACATACATCTAAAGCAAAATCTTTTCAGGGGCCATTAAAATATCATTGTGGATCCCCAATTTACTATTTTGTTGTGTTGGACCCCTGAAAGATTTTTATATGGACTCTCAGGGGTAATATGGATTCCAATCAGAACCACTAATCACGGGTTCTTAACTATTTTCTTTTTTTTTACCAATGGGCCCCTTTGATTACTATTTCATTCTGGTGGACCCCGCCACAGCCATTCAATGTTTGAAAACTAGTTTTGTAGAAGTTTCTTTCAAAATTCCTATTTCGTTTTTCACACATTAACTTGTGCAAGTTAAACTACGTAAAATGTTAGAGAAAGAAACCTAGCTGTTTCTTGCAATACATACATCTAAAGCAAAATCTTTTCAGGGGCCCTTAAAATACTATTGTGGCCCCCAATTTACTATTTTCTTGCATGGACCGCCCCCACAAAAGACCTGATATGGACCAAATGGACACTGGTTGAGAATTACTTGTCTAGTTCAGACAGTGATAATCACAAACACACACACATACATAGGGAGAGGGTTATGTCTGTACGAGAGTGATGCTTGTTTTACAATTATTTAAATGGGCTACACCAGGCTCCAATCTGAAACTCTGCCATATCAGATTGGAGCCTGGTGCAGCCATCCGGTTCACCAGTCCTCCGTCAAATCGTCCAACTCATACTAGCATGGAAAGCAGACGTTAAACGATGATGATGATGATGATGATGGCAAGGAGACACAATGTTTATTTCCAATCTTCGTTGAAAACAATCTCCAGCCATGGGGGAGAATATTGCTTGGATTGGAAAAAGCTGAGTGTTTGTGACAGGAGAAGCACCCAGCTGTAGAAAATCTGACTCAACCAATTCCATTTGAATAGCAGACATTAAAACAATGATATATGTGTGTGAATATATACACACATCTATGTGTGTATGTGTGCATGCACATAAATGAGTTAATCCGGCATTATCATCTTATAGCTTCAAGATTTTGTTAATGTCACTATATTTAGAACGACAACGTAGAGTAGGTGTGAGAGGCTGGATCTGGCCAATCTGAACATAAAACATATAGAATATCTGGGCCTGAGATTATTCCATCAAAAGTAATTCTTATTTATTTCCATTGTTTCGAATTAATCCTGCATTATCTTGTGACTTTGAGATTTTGCTGATGTGATTGTTTACTTTTAGAATGGCACTGTAGGATAAGTGTGAGAGACCAGATACGGCTTGTTTGAACATAGAACAGGTGAAATACTTGGGCCAGATAGAGTTTGGTTTAAATGCCAGAGTTACTCTACCCCCACAACCCTGCCTGCACCTGGCTGCTTCATTTTTATCTACAGGTAACTTATAGTAATGTAGGGGGTGGGTGGGGATGCAACTATTAAGTCTGGTGAGAGGAGAGAGAGGAAAGAGAGGAAAGGAGGGAGAGTGGAGAAGGGGAGGAGAATGGAGAGGGGAAGAGGGAGGGTGGAGATGAGGGGGAAGAGGGAGAGGGGAAAGGGAGAGTAGAGAGGGAGGAAGCGAGAAAGAGAGGAGGGAGAGAGAAAGGGGAGGAGAAAGAGGGAAGAGAGAAAGAGAGTAGGGAGAGAGAAAGGGGGAGGAGAAAGATGGAAGAGAGAGAGAGAGAACAAAGACAAAAAGAGGGGGGAGAGAAAAAAAGGAGAGATTTTTAAATTGTTAAAGAAATAAATAAATAAATTTTAAAAAAGCAGGTCTCCCCCCCTCCTTCCCTGCCTCCCTCCATTTTTGCAACCTTGATTGATAAGGCATCAAAACAATGGGAAGATTAATGAGGAATCAGTCTTTAGCTGTCAGAGAGAGAGAGAGAGAGAGAGAGAGAGGGAGAGGAACGAGGGTGGAGGAAGGGGAGAGAAAGAGAGGGTCAGGTGAAGAGAGAAATACAGAGACCGACAGGAAATAGAAGCTAAATAACCCCTTTAATAACCTCCTTCTATTTTTATTCTTTTACTGGTTTCAGTCATTGGACTGCAGCCATGCTGGAGCACCGCATGGAAGAGTTTATAGTCAGATAAACAGACCCGCCATGTTTATTGATACTCTTTTGGGTGAACCGCTACGTCACATGGATGTAAACAAACCAATACTAGATATACACCACACATATATATACACACATATGTATATATATATGTATACACAATACACATACATATATATGTATACACAATACACATACATATATACACATATAATTACACACACATATACATACACATATGCACACTTACATATTTACATGTACATATACACACATATACATACACGTTTACACACACATATACATACACACACACATATAAACATTATATATATATATCATCATCATCATCGTTTAACGTCCGCTTTCCTTGCTAGCATGGGTTGGACGATTTGACTGAGGACTGGTGAAACCAGATGGCTACACCAGGCTCCAATCTGATCTGGCAGAGTTTCTACAGCTCTGCCAAATATATATCTTGCTTTGCTTGTTTTAGTAATTGGACTGTGGCCATGCAGGAGCACCACCTCGAAGAATTTAGTTGAACAAATCGACCCCAGTACTTATTTTCAAGTCTAGTATTTATTCTATCAGTCTCTTTTGCCGAATTAAGATCTTCCACTAAACCTTAGTCACAATTTATGTTCCTAACACCAGCTTAATGATAACTAAGTTATTTTACTAAATTCTTTGTTATATTTAGAATTAATTGAAAGAAACACAGAACATCTCAAAATAAATACAGTAACGAAAGGGTTATGGGTATCGCAAAAGGCCTGGTTGGAGGTCCAACCTTCCGAATTCTTTTACAGAGCTGTGCATCCGCATGGCTGCAGCACTGAGCTAAAATTACTGGGGGGAAAAAAGGGCTTAGAAAAACTGAAGGATTGCTGCAATAAATGTGTGAATCTGAGAGGGGAATATGTTGAATAAAATAATCAATTGATCCTTCTGTATTTTCTTTTACCCAAAGCCAGGAACTTTTCAGCACCTTACCATAAAAGGAAGGACACATTGAATAACAAAGTCCTTAGGCCCCCACTGAAAAACAAATGGAGGGCTTATGGTTGAGATGTCTTGATTACAGGTCTACTCAGTCAGGGCTGACTAGGGCCAAACAAAGTGCAAAGAAGAAGGGAAGGCCCCTTCCAGCTTGTTGTTCTATCTGCAAGAAATAACAGCTAAATCTCTCAAAAGTCATACCCTGTCGGTTTGAAAAAAAAAATGGGAAGGACACATTGAACACATAGGGTCAGAGAAAGCCTCCAGCTTGGTGTTCTATCTGCTAGAAATAACAGCTAAATCTCTCAAAAGTCCATACCCTGTCAGTTTGAAAAAAAAAATGGGAAGGACACGTGGAACACATGGGGTCAGAGAAAAGAGGAATATTGTCACAATGGAAGGTTTGTCATCAAAGGCCTGCTCACTTGGGGCTGTCCTGTGACCTGCCCAACACACACAATAGGGCTTTCCTGCCATACTGTTGCTCCCTCCACCACATGACCTCAAAGGCCACATTGCACTCCACACACAATACAACAGTTATACTGAGTGTTCTCTATCTCACACACACACACACACACACGCTCACATACACACATCCACTCATGCACATAAATTCACACACACATTCCCACTCATTATCATACACACACACATTCTCCTATATACACACACTTATTCTCCTATACACACACACATTCTCCTATACACACACACACACATTCTCCTATACACACACACATTCTCCTATACACACACACACATTCTCCTACACACACACACATTCTCCTATACACACACACATTCTCCTATACACACACACATTCTCCTATACCACCGAGGCGATGACTACGGACCGAGACCTTTGGAAATGGGCTGTGCGTGAGAAGACCCGGCAAGCCAAGTAAGATCGTTGCCAGTGCCCCTGGACTGGTTCTTGTGCGGGTGGCACATGAGATGCACCATTTTGAGCGTGGCCGTTGCCAGTACCGCCTGACTAGCTCCTGTAGGATTTTCGAGCGAGATCGTTGCCAGTGCCCCTGGACTGGCTTGTGCGGGTGGCACATAAAAGACACCATTTCGAGCGTGGCCGTTTTCGTGCGGGTGACACGTAAAAGCACCCACTACACTCTCTGAGTGGTTGGCGTTAGGAAGGGCATCCAGCTGTAGAAACTCTGCCAAATCAGACTGGAGCCTGGTGTTGCCATCCGGTTTCACCAGTCCTCAGTCAAATCGTCCAACCCATGCTAGCATGGAAAGCGGACGTTAAACGATGATGATGATGATGATGATGACACACACACACACACACATTCTCCTATACACACACATTCTCCTATACACACACACATTCTCCTACACACACAAATACACACAAAAACCCTAAAAAGCTTCTATAAATCACCCAGCTTACTCAACAGAGCAGCTAATTGACCCTCAATCACGAACTTCCAACAAGCTTTGAAAATAATGGTGGGGGTGGAGTTTGTTTTAAGCAAGTGCTTCTCAAAGAGGGTGGTACCACTCTCCTTGGAAAGGTAAGGGAATCTCAGAGGAATACAAGGGACAAAGCAGGAGTAGGGGAAGTCATTAAATGCATCTTTTACCTGTTTCAGTCACTGGATTGGGGCCATGCTGGGGTACTGATCTGAAGGGTTTAAATTGAACACAACACCAGAACATATTTTTAAAGCCTGTTATTTATTCTATCTCTTTTGCCAAACTGCTAAGTTACAGGAGACATAAACAAACCAACACTGGTTGTCAAGCAGTGAAGAGGACAGGCAAAGAGACACATACATATATATATATATATATATATATATATAAAGAGAGAGAGAGAGAGAAAGAGAGAGAGAGGCACAAGCATGTCTGTATGGTAAGAAGCTTGCCCACCAACCATATGGTTCCAAGTTCAGTCCCACTGCATGGCATCTTTAGTGTCTTCTATCATAGCCATGGGCCAACCAAAGTGTTGTGAATGAATTTGGTAGATGGAAACAAAGAAGCCCATAAAATATATATATATATATATATGTGTGTGTATGTGTGTGTGTGTTTGTACCCCTGCCATTGCTTGACAACTGATGCTGGTGTGTTTATGTCCCTGTAACTTAGCGGTCCAGCAAAAGAGACCTATAGAATAAAGACTAAGCTTACAAACAACAAGTCCTAGGGTTGATTTCTTTGACTATAACCTTTTAAGGCAGTGCTCCAGCATGGCTGCAGTCAAATGACTGAAACAAGTAAAAGAATATATGTACATGCACACACACAGGACAAGCTTCTTTTCATCAAATCCACATGTAAAGCTTTGGCCCGCCCTGGGCTATAGTAGAATACACTTGCCTAAGGTGCTATGCAATGGTATTGAACCCAAAACTATGCGGTTGAGAAGCAAACTTTTTCACCTGTCTTTCATCATCAGCATCGTTTAACGTCTGCTTTCCATGCTGACATGGGTTGGACAGTTTGACTGAGGTCATCATCATCATTTAAAGTCTGTTTTCTACACTGGCATGGGTTGGATGGTTTGACAGAAACTGACCAGCTGAAGGGCTGTTCAGGCTCCATGTCTGTTTTGGAATGGTTTCTATGGCCGGATGCCCTTCCTAATGCCAACCACTTTACAGAGTGTACTGAATGCATTTTATGTGGCATCAGCACTCACGAGCCCATAGGATTAGGGATACTCAGCGGGAGAGGGTTGCAAGGAATGACGAGCCTGTATGCAAGGGCAACCATGCTTTTACTTAGCTTGGTATGTTCAACTGGTACTTATTTCATCGACCTCGAATGAATCAGTGGCAAAGTTTGACCTTGGCAGAATTTGAACTTAGAACATAAGGACAAAGGAAATACTGCTACTGCGCAGCATTTTACCCAACAATGTTACAGATTGACATATGACTAAAACGGGGTCAATTAATCAGACATTTTCTCTCCTTTCACTACATTAGCCCTTTAACATTCAGATTTCTCTGTCAAATATAACGAATGCATTGTCCCATAGCTTCGAAAATTTCAAATGATTTGACTGCATATTTTTCGAATGGCATTGTAGGGAAGGTGTGAGAGGCTGGATCTAGTTGGTCTGGACATAAAACGACTAAAACATCCGGGCCAGATCTGGCCAGTTTAAATGCAAAAAGGGGATTAAGACGTCACTAACTTAACTTATTCTTCTGCGCAGATGACGCCCCTGAGTTAATTTCCTCTCAGAGTCACTGTCATGTAAATGTTTCTTTACCAGTTATAATACAGATAATAATAATAATAATAATAATACTAGTAAACCACCACTGCCTCCACCCCCACCCCCACCCCCACAACAAACCTCCCACCCATCCACCCACACTCTGACACACCCAATCTATGTAAACTCTTATTTGTTACGTCAGTAACAATCAAAATAGGAAAT